>NC_056742.1:236721586-236876586 GCF_019279795.1 Protopterus annectens
AATCCAGTTTGAACCCAGATTCTCTGCCTCCTGCCTCCTGCTCCGGCCAAACATGACAGATACTATAGAGTGCCTGATTCCCACAAATGTCTTTATAAATGCCCTGTTGCTGATCCAGAGACTATCTCCCAGGGTCCCAAAGGGGCTAAGGCTTCTATGGCAAAAAATCCTGTACCCTCTGAAAGGGACTCCAGAGCACTAGACAGTTGGGGGGAAAAGGTTTACACCTCAGCCACTCTAGCTATGAGGGCACTGAATTGCCAATTTCACATGCTAAAATATCAGCAATTTCTAATGTCTCAGTTAAAACAAAAAATGAGCACACTCCCTCAACAATCTGATTTGAAAGAAATGCAGGATCTGTTGCATGCAACTGAACAGGTGGGCAAACATACTTTACAATGTGGGTTTGATTCTTTGGAGGCTTCCTGCAGAGCAGCTGTCACTGGGTCTGTTATACGTAGGCATGCTTGGTTAAAGGAACAAACTCTGCCTGATCATGTTAAAGCAAAGCTTCTAGATGCTCCCTTACAGCAGGATGTTCTTTTTGGAGTTAAAGCAGAAGAAGTCTTAAAGAAAATGGAGGATAAGGCAAAATCTATGCAGACAGTCAAAGATTTCCTACAGGTACAGCCCCCTCACTTCAGCAGAAATTGGCCAACAAAAAATTGGTCCTTTCCAGCTACTGACAGATCACAGAGGGGTAAATACAGACGTCCAAGAGGCAGAGGACAACCACAAGCCCAGTACAAACCTCGCCAATGGGGCACTGCAACACAGAAGGGAGGAGAAGACAGGTCCCAAACTACCAGAAGGCAAACTCAATGACTTGCACCTCATCTGGCCAAGCAACACTCTCTTGGCAGCCCCCTTGGGAGGAAAACTCGCACTTTTTTCAGACAACTGGCACATTGTCACAAAGGACAAATGGGTCCTAGACATAATTTCACGAGGATACAGATTCCATTTTCACACCTTGCCAATGAAAAGAGGAATGCCAAACCTGCCACAAAATCAATGGGCAGAGGCACAAAAACAAATTACAGTTCTCATGGACATGAGAGCCATTCAACTGGTACCTACTCGAGAGCAAGGCCAAGGATTTTACTCAAGACTCTTTCTAGTTCCCAGAAAGGACAATGCCTGGAGACCAGTTCTGGACCTTTCAATTCTAAACACCTTCTTACAAGTACCCAAATTCAAGATGCTAACACTACAGCAGCTTCTTCCCATGTTGGGCAAGAAAGCATGGCTAGTAACGTTGGACCTCAAGGAGGCATACCTGCATGTCCCTATCAGACAAAGTTGCAGAAGATACCTCCATTTCGTTGCAGGTTCAACCCATTACCAATCCTCTGCACTGCCCTTTGGCTTATCTACTGCGCTCAGGGTCTTCACAAAATGCCTGGCACTAGTAATTGCATACTGCAGACAAAGAGGAATTCAAATATACCCATACCTGGACGACTGCCTCATCCAAGCAGAAAGCAAGAACATCCTCTTACAACATCTGGCTTTTGTAAAACATCTTCTAAGTTGCTTGGGGTACACAGTAAACGAAAAGAAATCAAAACTAGTACCCTCACAAAATATGACATTCCTGGGTGCCAGCTTGAATACAACGGCCCAGAAGGCTTATCTGATGCCAGACAGACAACTACAACTGACTCAATATTTCAAAACAATGGCAACAAAGACCCAACTACCTGCAAGAAAAATTCTGCAGGCCTTGGGCTTCATGGCATCTTGCATACTGCTAATACCATTTGCAAAGCTGCATATGAGGAAATTACAGTGGTACCTAAAAAGCGTATGGTCTCAACACAGCCACAGCTTGGACACAATATCTCTCATTCCCTGCCTACAACAGGAGTTTCTATGGTGGTCACAGGCATGTCACCTCAACAAGGGTCAGCCTTTCACCTTGCCCTCAGCCAGGCAAACTATGACAACAGATGCATCGGACTACGCCTGGGGGGCACACATGGCAGGACAGTGCGTTCAAGGCTTATGGACTACAGATCAAAGGAATCTGCACATCAATCAAAAAGAGATGCTAGTTGTACAGAATGCTCTGACAGCCTTCAAGAATCTATTACATCCAGGACAACTTACATTAAGGACGGACACCACAGTAATGTGGTACATAAACAAAAAAGGGGGTACACACTCCTACCCTCTATGCAGGCAAGCAATGACCTTGTGGAACACAGCTCTGGCTTACCAAGTTCAGTTACAAGCTCAATTCCTGCCAGGAAAAAAGAACACATTGGCAGACGACCTCAGCAGAAACATCATGGATTCCCACGAGTGGAAACTGGATCCACAAGTATTTGCAATGATAACTCAAAAATGGGGCCTTCCAGACATAGACCTGTTTGCCAGTCCTCAAAACTATCAACTAACAAAATTTTGTACAAGGACACTTCACCATCAAGCTTGGAAAGTGGACACACTCTCATTCAGTTGGAAAAACCTGACAGTATATGCCTTCCCTCCACTGCCTCTCCTCACAAAGGTGCTTCTGAAAGTCAGAAAGGAGAGACCACGACTGATACTCCTAGCCCCAGACTGGCCACGCCAGCACTGGTACCCACTATTGAGGAATATGGCCCAGGGCCCACCTTGGATTTTACCACAAATTGCCCATTTGCTCACACAGCAAAACAATCAGATTCTTCACAGCCAGCTCAAAACCTTAAATCTGGCTGCATGGCAAATCACCTAAGCATCCAGTCAACTCCTCTTTCCCAAGCAGTTATGGATGTTATTCTGGAAGCTAGGAGGCCCAGCACCAGGAAAGCCTATTCGGACAAATGGAAAAGGTTTTGTGCCTGGAACCAAACTAAAGGCCAAAACACTCTTCAGCCTTACATCCCTCAGATTCTACAGTATTTAACTGAGATGTTGCACAAAGGACTTTCTTTTTCTTCCATTAAAATCCATGCATCAGCTATTTCAGCCCACTACAACACGGATCCATCCTTACTTTCACATCCACTTCTAAGGCAGTTCCTTAGAGGGGCAAAAAACATTAGGCCCCCCAGGAGAGCACCTACACCAACATGGGACCTCAATTTTGTTCTGGAAGAACTTACGCTACCTCCCTTTGAACCAGCTTTCTCTGCCGATCTACACTTTCTATAATGGAAGACTGCCCTGCTGCTAGCAATAACTTCAGCTAGAAGAGTCTCAGAGCTGCAGGCACTAATGGCAGTGGAACCTTTCCTCATTTTCCATCAAGACAGAGTTTCTCTACAAACTAATCCTTCCTTCATGCCTAAGGTGGTTTCCAGTGTGGCTTTAAATCAAACCATCTACTTACCCACCTTCTTCCCAAATCCACAGAACAAAGGAGAAAGACTACTGCATTCCTTGGACATTCACAGGCAACTTCGTTACTACTTGGATAAAACTAAGGCTTTCAGAAAATCTGACCAGCTCTTTGTATCCTATGCTACAGCTTCACAAGGGAAGGCTATATCAAAGCAAACCATTTCCAAATGGATAGGACATTGCATTCGTTTTTGCTATACCCATCATGGAAAACCAGTTCCTGCTACCATTAGGCCCCACTCTACCAGGGCAACAGCTACATCTACAGCCTTCCTCAGGGGGGTTCCAACCAAGGAGATTTTGGAAGCTGCAACTTGGAGTTCAGTACACACCTTTACCAAACACTACCACTTACCACTTTACTCTAAGACTAGAGCTGGCTTCGCCACTGCAGTTCTGCAGGGCCTTCTAGCCTCCTCTAACCCTCTATAACTCCTCCACCCATCCTTAGCTTTGGGATTCTACCCAAGTGTGATGACTGCAGCAGGGTAACACGATGAACATAGTACAGTTTTGTAACTACCATAAATGTAGATGTTCGAGTGTACACCCTACTGCAGTCCAGGTTACACTCCCTCCATCCCCTCTGATCTAACTGGCTAAATCTCTACAATACCTTCCTGATGTATTTGCTTATAGCTGGAGGGATTTTATGTTTGTGCAAAAATTACTTAATTTGGTACTAATTACTGACCACCTTTTTGGGGGCACCTGACATCTGGGGCAAGAAAAACTGAAGAAAATGGTGTCGGATGCATTATATATACCCCTGGTGCACTGACGTCAGGGAAGAAGCGACAGCAACTGACGCCGGACCAAGACTTTGGAATTCCGGCCGACTGCGGGACTGCCTGACGACAGGATAACCCCATGTGTGATGACTGCAGCAGGGTGTACACTCGAACATCTACATTTATGGTAGGTACAAAACTGTACTTTCAATGTGGTGAATGAAGCCTCATACTTTATCAGTTTTTGTAACATTTTCCAAAATATATACTAAATGTGCAGTGTAATTTTTCAGCTCCAAGTCAAATGTTTTTTATTTTTTTATACAGTTTTTGCAGCCAGCAAGAACCTTAATACTAAAACACTGAATGATATAGTGTAGTACATGGGCAGATTCCAACACTGATAAATGTTTGTTTGTGTAAGGTCAGCTGCACCCTTGTGACCCTTGTCCTAGTACAGTATTCTGTGATGCTGGTACAGACTGTAATACTGTCTACTTTACAGCAGATAGTATATGAAGCTGCCATGTTATACAAAAATAAACTAGCATGTTAGTGCAGCTGTCATTCAGTTCATAAAAGGGTCAGCTTGTATAGCCATGTGAATGAGGAGTGTACGCATCTTACCACTTTATGGATGCATGTGGGTTGATTTTATACACTGATGAAGGGTTTGTCCCAAAAGCTTTGAGGGTTATGCACTTTTAAATAAATCTTTGGCAGGTGAGATCCAGTGTTTTTTTTTTTTTTCTTTTGTTTTGTTGTGGTTTGCTGTTGATCTCTTTTATCCAGCCCCATTCCTTTCAGTTGTTCACTTTATTAATTAACCAAGACCTGCAGGACCCTTCCATCTAATTATAAACAAACATTAGAGCTAGAGACAGCCATACATTCAAAACACATTTGCAGACATAAGGTGTGTAATATATGAAATAATTCAGGCTAAAATGAAACCTACTTAAAAAAAATGGAGTGCAGCTACCCTAGTTTTGTGGGACAAAGGGATAAAGTGCTGAAGGCAGCCCATGTGTGACCTAAGATCGATTAGCAGCTCTGGATGCTAAAAGAGCTGGGTAAGGGTGGTCAAGATGAGAGCGACTTGCATTGGTGCACTCTCCATAGAGGGAGGGTTGTGTGTATAGGACACTCCCCCAATAACAAGCTTTTGAGGAAGGAGAGATAGCCCTGTCCAAGTCTGTATGGTAGCCCATGTGGAAGCATGTCAGGAAGTGAGCATGCATTCATATCAAGGGCATATAAAGTCCTCCTTTGGTGACATGGAACCCATGTCACCACCATGGGAGGGATTGGGCAGCATGGCAAAAATGCCCTAATGGCTGCCAGGATGACAGCTCTGTGACTAACCACAATCAGCTGTGTCCTCACTGGGAATGAATTCACTAGGAACAGCTCTCATCCTGTGAAGAATTAATGGGCAGTGGATCATAGGGAACTGATGAGGGACAGTGCAGTGCCAACAAATTCCAAAGTAAAAAAAGGAAGGAGTTTGAATGTGAGTCACCTTTTGGCATTTGTGAAGCTGTTTCATTATTTGATCTTTGTGTGGTATCTTACGCCATCCTTGTGCCCTTTTTTTGTCTTTATTATGTGAAAGACACCGTGTCCCAACTTTCACATTTGCAGACCTCATCCAAACCCAGTATACTAGTTTACCCTGCATACCTATCCCAAACACCTGTGCAGTGGTCTGAAGGATGCAATAAAAGCAAATACTGAACATATAAATTACACTTTAAAGATTGTTGACCCAGCCTGCAGCAAGGCATTGTCAGGTGATCACCTCATGCCTTTCATTTCCTTAACATGGTTCAACAATGAAAAGCACTCAGAAGGAAGGCCTGCTTCCACTGAAAAGGAGTAAAAACAGGTACTGAAAGATCGCCCTACTCTAGTGACTATATACTGGTAATGCAGTCTCATTCCAGCTTCCTTGATGCCTTTTACACTGCCAGGCTGATTATTTTGACACCAAATCTGACACTGTATGAATCCTACTTCAAAAGGTAACCTTTTTTTGTCCTACCAGCACCTGCCCACAGTCAGACTTTCCCCATTACTTGACTGATTCTATTTCAACCCAAGGATCGCCTTTTAAATCCTTAATGTACTTCATTTGCACTAAACTTTATCCTGGGTCCATAGTCTTCAGCCAAGTGACATGACAAACTCTGCACCAGTGTGTCTCCTTACTCCTGTACTGACTATCAGTGCAGCCTCCCTACCTTTTCCTGATCCACCTCACCTTCGTTCTGGGACACTGCTTTCCCCTGTTCATCATTTCCCTCCTCCACTCACTCACTCACTCACTCACTCACTCACTCACTCACTCACTCAACCCCACCTGTCCCTGCTGCTGCAGACAAGTCCTGCAAATAAAATTATTTGCTTTGAATAACAAGTCACCATTAGTTTTTTGATCAGTGTACGTAGCCAGTTAAAAGATAAATGAATATCAGACTGCTGTGGAAAAAGGTTATATCTTGAAAAGCATAGAATAATGTATTTTACAGTCTGAATATGTGACTGGCAATGCTGACTGCAGCAAGACGTTTCTAAAACTGGAGTTGTAAGAATTTAGAGTCTATACACCAGCAACCTACAGTGAAAGCCTTCCAAGGAAGGCAGCTTTCTGTGTAAGACAAACTGCAGTGTGTGTAAAGAAAGAAAGAAAGAAATTTTATCAGAACCATGTATAATTCTTAAGCACCAGTGATCGTAATTATAATAATTTTGCAAAAATAATCTCTGAAAGTAATTTTGGTACTACACTAACAGCAACATATAACATTGTAACCTATTTTTACAGCTGTTTGGATTTATAGCTACTATAGCTTTTGCTTTGGATTTCTACCTTATCTTCAATGACTTAGCAGTTTTTCTGAAGAAAGATAATGATGCAGATGAACCAGAGGCAAACAGATCAGCAGGTAAGTAACTGTATTTTTTGTGTAGCATGTATATTGTATGCATAGTAGGGTGATCTTCACTAATCTAGAATTATGGTCACATTGTTGTATGGCATAATGCCCAAAGGTATAGTGATCAGAGTGATAGCTAGATGTTCTTTGTGTTTCACTGTTGCAGTCATCACACTTGGGTTATCTGCCTCCAGGTAGCCCTCAGTCGGTCCGAATACCAGAAACTTAGTATTTCTGAGTCAGATGCTGTCACTTCTTCCCTGACGTCAGATTGTCAGGGTATAAAAACAGGCAGCCGATGCCATTACATCAGTCTTTCTTGCCAAGGAGGAGCCCAAAGCAGAAGCAATTCGCAAGTGCCAGTCAGCCGCTACCTGAATTTTCGTTTTTGAGTTGAATAATCCTGAAGTCTTCTAAAGCTAAGTACCCTGTTGGGGATCCTTTTTTCTTGCTCTAACCAATGTCAGAAAAAGTTAACAATTGTCTTGTCTGTGGAAAGCAAATACCTCACAGAGATTTTCATTCTTACTGAATCACCTGTTTAGGCCCAGACCATAATGTCCCTTGGTGTCGGTTTTGTGCCATGTTTAACACCCAAACCATTCGTCGTTGGGCTCTCTTTGTCACTAAATTATTTTGCTCTCGATCTCTGTACTCTGAAATGGCTTCGGTAAGCCATCCAACAACTGATTTTCAAAAAAAAGTAAGGATAAAGACAGAGACAGACTGCATAGGTCCAAAACTGCCGATGACGCTTCTGTTAAGCTAGTCGCCAGTCCACCGGTACTCACTGAGGCACCTTTGCAGCCCCTGATGCCCACTTCAGTGGATTTGCAGGCCTCTGCTGAGACCCATTCGTAGTCCGGTATGCCACGAGATGCTTCTTCGACTATGGAACCAGCGGATGTCTCTACTTTGGATGGATCTGGAGCCTCTGTGCAGGCATCGGCTTCTGAGGCAGTTTTTCGCTGTACCGATGTTCGAAACAAACCAACATCTTAATTTCTAACCAAGACTACAGAGTTTCTTAGGCTCAGAGTACGCACTACGCCTAGAAAACCGACGACCAAAGTGCATGCTCAGGCACCCATGCCAGAAAAACAAATGCTTAGAATGGCTGAAGACCTTATTAAACTGATTAGGGAAGTCAGCCTTCCTCTGCAAAGAGACAAAGAATCCAGTCCCCTTCAGGTTCTACAGACCAAGAGTCCGATGACTCTGACCTTTCTGATTATGAAGACATGCCCTTATCAGCCTATGAGGATTCGGATGCAGAGGAATCCATTCCCTCTGCCTCCCCTCCAGCGGATTTTTCTTTTAGTGAAACCTTGCATACATTGAGAGCATTTCCATTGGGAATGCCAAGACTATCCTCAGTCCAAAAAGAGACTCAGAGAATTTTTACAGTTGCCTCAGCACAGGCCTTTAACTATTCCTCCTGTCCTGGATGTTGTGGATGATGTTTTCATGGAATCCAGCCTTACTCCTGATACTTTACCTCCTGCCCCTAGGAAACCAGACAGGTACTACAGAGTACCTGATACTCAAGTTTCTTTTCAAGAATCCTACTGTTGACCCAGAGATCATTTCATAGGGGCCTAAAGGTATTGGGGCTACTACAGCCAAGAATCCCACCCCTTCAGACAGGGATTCCAGAGCTTTGAATAGATGGGGTAAGAAGGTATATACCTCTGCAACTCTTGCTATCAGGGCATTGAATTGCCAGTTTCACATGCTGAAATACCAGCAGCATATTATGGAACTTATTAAACAAAAAGTGGTAACCTTTCCAGATTGTGCAGAAAATAAATAATTACAGGAGCTTATGCACTCTGCAAACCAAGTCAGTAAGCATACTTTGCAGTGTGGCTTTGATGCCCTAGAAGCATCTTGCAGGGCAGCAGTCACTGGCTCTGTACTGAGAAGACATTCTTGTCTGAAGGAGCAGACCTTGCCAGATCATGTCAAATCTAAATTACTAGACGCTCCTTTGAATAAGGACTGTTTGTTTGGCATCAAAGCAGAAGAGGTTCTTAGAAAGATGGAAGAAAAAGCTAAATCTATGCAGACTGTTAAAGAATTCCTACAAGTACAACCCCCTAGATTCAGTAGGCATTGCCCTTCAAAACACTGGCCCATTCCAGCCCCCTCCAGGCCTTCCCAAACAAGACCTAGAGAAACAGACCACCCAGACTACAGTCTCTTGGTATGCAGAGATCTAAGCAATGGAGCACCCTCACCCCTAAAGCAGGGAGTGGTAAGCCACCTACTTATGGAAAAAGCTCACAATGACTTCTTCACTCTACTTCCCAGCCCTGCCCATTTGCTTGTGCCCCTAGGAGGAAAACTTGCCCTTCATGCAAAAAACTGGATGTCCATCACTCAGGACCGTTGGGTCCTCAACATTATATCCCAGGGGTACAAATTTTATTTCCATTCACTGCCAACCCCAAGTAGGTTTCCAGACCTTCCTCCAAACCAGTGGTCAGAAGCTCAAAACCAATTACTTTCCCTGCTCATTATCAGAGCTATTCAGCCTGTTCCAGTAGAACAGAGGGGTCAAGGATTCTACTCCAGACTCTTCCTGGTACCCAGGAAAGAGGGCTCTTGGCACCCATTCCTGGATCTTTCAATTCTCAACACCTTTCTGGTGGTACCAACATTCAAGATGCTTACCCTGCAGCAGCTTCTCCCTATGTTAACCAAGGATGCCTGCTTAGTCACCCTAGACTTAAAAGAAGCCTATCTGCACATCCCCATAAGGGAGTCATGCAGGAAGTTATCTACGTTTCAGAGCAGGACCTATGCATTATCAGTTCTCTGCACTTCCCTTTGGCTTATCTACTGTGCCCAGGGTATACACAAAATGCCTGGCTCCAGCCATTGCATACTGCAGGCAGAGAAATATCCAAATTTACCCGTTCTTGGGTGGCTGCCTGATTCAGGTGAACAGTCAGGAATTGCTGCTTCAGCACCTGTCATTTGTAAAAAGCTTTCTCGCTTCATTGGGGTACACCATCAATGAAAAGAAATCACAACTGGTACCCAGTCAAAATATTGTATTCCTGGGAGCAAGCTTGGGACACAACTTCCCAAATGGCATTCCTCACTTGAGAAAAACAGGTCTGTCTGGCAGACTACTTTAAACAAATGGCCAACAGAACCCAGCTACCTGCAAGAAAAATACTGCAAGCTCTAGGGTTCATGGCCTCATGTATACTGCTAATTCCATATACAAGACTGCATATGAGGAAACTTCAGTGGTAATTGAAAAGTCTTTGGTGCCAATATTCTCAGGACCTGGAAACAGTCATTCCTATCATACCTTGTCTAAGGACAGAGTTCCTTTGGTGGGCAGAAACATGCAACCACAACAAGGGACTGCCTTTTACTCAACCCAATGCCACCCAGACCCTGACCACAGACACATCAGACTATGCATGGGGGGCTCACATGGCTGGCAAATGTATTCAGGGCCACTGGAGCCTAAGTCAAATTCATCTGCACATCAACCAAAAAGAGATGCTAACTATACAGAATGCCCTGACAGCTTTCAGATCCCTACTCTTTCCAGGGCAACTGCTGATAAAAACAGACAACACCACAGTTATGTGGTACATCAACAAGCAGGGGGGAACCCATTCTTGCCCACTCTGCAGGTTAGCCATGGACCTGTGGAATACAGCCTTGGGCATCCAAGTCCATCTACAAGCTCAATTCCTGCCAGGCAAACAAAACTCACTGCCAGACGACTTAAGCAGAAATCTCCTAGACCCACATGAGTGGAAACTGGAGCCCAGCACCTTCAACCTTCTGATTCAGAAATGGGGGACCCCAAAGGTGGATCTCTTTGCCTCCCCCTACAACCACCAGCTAAGCAACTTCTGCACCAGGAACCCTCACAGCAGGGCCTGGAAAGCGGATGCCCTATCCTTTCAATGGGAAAACCTCTCAATCTATGCTTTCCCCCTCTGCCCCTTCTCTCAAGAGTATTACTCAAGATCAAACAAGACAGGCCACGGACAATTCTGATTGCCCCATACTGGCCATGCCAGCACTGGTACCCACTCCTGCACAGCCTGACAATGGTGCCACCCTGGTACCTACACCAGACCCCAACCCTGCTCTGTCAGCAGGAGGGACAGATTTGCATCCACAATTGCAAACCCTAAATCTTGCCGCCTGGCATATTCCTTGAATACTCCACCAGCAACCCTATGCAAACAGGTGCTGGATGTCATCCTTGAAGCAAGAAAGGCCCATTACAAGGAAATCTTATGCTGATAAGTGGAAGAGGTATTGTTCTTGGATTCAGTCTAAAGGAAAAGACACAGCACTGTCCTCCTTGCCTCTAATCCTGGATTACCTAGCAGAACTACTCCACAGAGGCCTATCCTTCTCCTCCATTAAGATCCATGCCTCTGCCATCTCGGCTCATTACAATAGTGAGCCACCTCTATTCTCTCACCCTCTCATCAAACATTTCCTGAGAGGGGCAAACAACTTAAGGTCACCAAGTAGAGCACCCACTCCTGCTTGGAACATTAACTTTGTACTGGAAAAGCTCCCGCTTCCCCCTTTTGAACCTGTTGCTTCTGCAGAGTTAAAATTCCTCTCTTGGAAAACAGCCTTGCTTCTAGCCATCACTTCAGCTAGAAGAGTGTCTTGAGTTACAAACATTGATGGCTGTGGAACCCTTCATTATTTTCCTTGCTGACAGGGTTTCCCTCAGAACTAACCCTTCATTTATGCCTAAAGTGGTGTCCAGTGTGGTTCTCATCCAATCCATCCATTTGCCAACCTTCTTCCCTAATCCTCAAAGTAAAAGGGAAAGGATCCTGCACTCTTTGGACGTGCACAGACAGCTCAGATTCTACCTTGATAGGACTAAGCCTTTCAGAAAGTCTGACCAGTTGCTAATCAGCTTTGCAACAGGGGCAGAGGGCAAGGCCATTTCAAAACAAACCATTTCCAAATGGATAGCACACTGCATCCATTTCTTCTACAAGCACCATGGAAAACCAACCCCTCAGGGGGTCAGAACACATTCCACTAGGGCAACATCTACCTCTACAGCATTTCTCAGGGGAGTCCCTACCAGGGACATTCTGGAAGCTGCTATCTGGAGTTCTGTACACACCTTCACCAAGCATTACCACCTGCCTATCTTTTCCAAATCTAGGGCAGGTTTTGCTAGAGCAGTCTTGCAAGGCCTACTAGCCAGCCCTAACTCTTCTTGACTGCCTCCACCCTTCCTCAGCATTGGGAATCAACCTAAGTGTGATGACTAAAAACAGTGAAACACGAAGAACATAATACAGTTGTGTACACTTACCATAAATGTAGATGTTCGAGTGTATTCAATGTTGCAGTCCTGGTTTCCCCTCCCTCCAGTCCCCTGGTTTTCTCTTGTCTCTCTGTCTCTCCTGTCTGTGGCTATTCCTACTGGTATTGGTATTTACTTTTTACTGGTGGTGTTTTCCCCACCATACCTAGCTCCCTATTTGGGGGACTCCTGACATTTGGGGCAAGAAAAACTGATGTAATGGTGTCAGCTGCCTGTTTTTATACCCCTGACGACCTGACATCAGGGAAGAAGTGACAGCATCTGACACATAAATACTAAGTATCTGGTATTCGGACTGGCTGAGGGCTACCTTCAGGCAGATAACCCAAGTGTGATGACTGCAACAGTGAATTTACTTGAACATCTACATTTATGGTAAGTGTACACAACTGTACTTTCTTGCATGCAGACCAGTATAACGAGAGACCTAATCATCAGTATTAATACACCAAAACAAAGACAGAACAGAGACGGTCTGTGGTGTGGCATGCCAACATATGTTATTAGTTATCCAGAACAAATTCCTCAGATGCAGACACAAAATTGGGACACAGTGTGAAAACGAAGATGGAAAACTAACAATACTGTGATGTGCTGCTGAGGCCAAGTTGTGTGATACTGGAGAGAGTGTTAACATCTTAATATATATATATATATATATATATATATATATATATATATATATATATATATATATATATATATATATATGTATACACTAACCTAAGACCTTGTTTTCAGTGTTTAATGTATGTGACACATCCTTTATCATTCAGATAGTATCCCCAGACTACTAAATGTTGGCTGGCATAAGAGGACAATTTTTCTAGTTTACTTTGTCGATTTCTCAGCCTAACAGAAAGAAATGTTTTATTTGGGCTTAAACACAGGCAGTCATGAACTCCCCTCTGTTAATAGTAGATGATCATCGTGTTTCACTGCTACAGTCATTACACTTGGGTTATCCTGCCGTCAGGCGGTCCCGCAGTCGGCCAGAGTTCCAAAGTCTTGGTCCGGTGTCGGTTGGTGTCGTTTCTTCCCTGACGTCAGTGCGCCAAGGGTATATAACATGCAGCTGATGCCATTTTCTTCAGTCTTTCTTACCGTGCGGTGCCCGAAGCAAAAGCAGTTCGCAAGTGCCGGTCGGCCAACTCCTGAGATTTTCATTCGAATTTCAGAACCGAAGTCTTTTATAAAGCTAAGTACCCCGATGGGGAAACTTTTTCTTGCCTCAGACCGATGTCAGTAAAAGTTAATAATTGTATTTCTTGTGGGAAGCAACTACCTCATAAGGGTTTTCATTCTTACTGTATCCCATGCCTAGGCCCAGACCACGATGTCACTGGTTGTCAGTTTTGCGCTAGGTTTAACAAGCGCACTATTAAACGTCGGTTTGATTTTGCCCAGCATTACTTCGGCAGAAAATTCAATTATACCATGCTGTCGGAGCAACCGGCGACCGGGATTCACAAAAAGCGCAAAGATAAGGACAGGCATCCGAGGCCCAAAACTGATGACGAGGCCTCTTCTAGGCCAGTCACCGGTTCTCCGGTTTTCAGCGAGGTGCTTTTGCAGCCCCTAACGACCGCTTCTATTGAACCACAGGCTGCCTCTGACTCCCACGTGGAGATGGCTGGGCCTTCGGATACTCAATACTTAGGGCCTACCGAAACTATCCCTTCAGAGGGATCCGGAGCAACTGAACAACCCTTAGCTTTAGAGGGTGTATTCAGACCCACTCTACTAACCATCAAATCCTCTGCCAGGACTAAATCCCCTTTAAAAGTAAGGAAGCAAGTCCAACATTCACCAGGACAGGCCATGCCTAAGAAACAGATGCTCAAAATGGCCGAAGACTTAATTACTCTGATCAGGGGTTCCCATGCCCCTCCTGATAAAAGGCCTAGACAGGATGCAGACTATGACTTATCTGACCAGGTGTCCATTTTTTCGGATTCCTCATCAGATCAGAGATACTCTATACCCCCCTATGAGGACTCTGATGCTGAAGATTCAATTCCTTCAGCCTCTCCTCCAGAGGACTACTGTTTTGGGGAAACTTTACATACCATGAGGGAGCATTTCCACTGGGAGGGCCAGGATTACTCAGAATCCAAGAAAAGGCTCAAAGAGTTCCTTTTGCTACCTCAACACAGACCTCTTGCTATTCCGCGTGTTACACATTGTGGATGATGTGTACTCTGAATCCAGTTTAAATCCCGATTCTTTGCCTCCTGCTCCAGTCAAACCAGACAGATTCTACAGAGTCCCTGACTCTCACAGA
Organism: Protopterus annectens; assembly: GCF_019279795.1. Lineage (NCBI taxonomy): Eukaryota > Metazoa > Chordata > Ceratodontiformes > Protopteridae > Protopterus > Protopterus annectens. The sequence continues at coordinate 236,736,224 of NC_056742.1, forward strand.
TTTCTTTACAAAAGTCCTGTTGCTGACCCTAAAACTATTTCCCAGGGTCCCAAAGGGGCAAAGGCCTCTACAGCCAAAAATCCAGTTCCCTCTGACAGGGATGCTAGAGTATTAGACAGATGGGGGAAGAAAGTATACACATCTGCAACTTTAGCAATGAGGGCCTTAAATTGCCAGTTTCACATGCTTAAGTATCAGCAATATTTACTGTGTCAATTACAACAAAAAATGCTTACAAGTTCAGATCTTCCTGACTATAAGGAAATGCAGGATTTATTGCATGCAGCAGAACAAGTGGGTAAACATACTTTGCAATGTGGTTTTGATTCATTAGAGGCCTCTTGTAGAGCAGCTGTTACAGGCTCTGTCATTCGAAGGCATGCTTGGTGTCAAAGGAAAAAACTTCAAAGACCAATTCACGTAAGGTTCAAGTATGGCACCCTTTATTACTTGCAGCAAGGAGACAAAGCATGCAGATACAGGATTTGTCTGAATTACTAGTGAGCAGTATGCTGTTTTTATACAATTCTATGAAATTTTACTATTCTGTTGTTGACGTAGTTAGACACAGCTTTCTGTACTACTCTACAGAAACTGTTACTTAGATTTCCTGCTGACATGTTCAGATTTAAAACTCACTATGTGTTACATAGAAAATGTTACTTAGATTTCCTGCTGACATGACTGGATTATTGTTGATTTACAAAAACATTTGAGAAAAACAACCTGGCCTTGGGGCTTAGCCCACCACAATCTTTCAATTCTACAATTGTGCAGTTCTAATATATATGTGTTACATTTTGCCTAGATTCAAGGTACATTTCTAGCTTAGGTACAAGTAATGCTGATTACGGTTTATACTTTCAAGCAGCCTTTGTTTTCATTATCAATAGCGTCTAGCAGCTGTGTACTTTCTCATGGCATAAGCAGAAAATCAATAACTCTTTGTTAAGTCTCATGACACTAGTAGAAACACTTCTTATTATTTTCATGACATTAGCAGAAATCATATGCTTCTTGTTAATTTCCATGGCATAAGCAGATCATAGCTGCACATAAACAGGATTGGAATGTCTCTAGTAGCTGTGCAGATTCATGCAGTGTGAACAGAATAAATGTATTAACCCTTTTAAACCTGAAGTGCACTAAGCATGCATATTACTAATACATATTTTTCTAACATTTCCCCCCTTTTAATACTTTTATTCTACTTTCAAAATAAGCATAAACAGTTTTTTCTTCCCCTAACCTCTTCCTACTCAGGATTTGCAGTTAAGAGAGTCATTCATTTTAAACTTATGAAAGCATTTTCAATTTTACAACAATTCTTCAAGTTCAGCACCTTGGTATAAGGTTTCTGAAACTGATATGTCTATAAAGTCTTTAATCAGTCTTTTCATGCAGGGGATGCAGCAGCAAACACATACCATCAGTAGGATCATTCCTAAACAGATGGCAATCAGGATGTTCATCAGGATACTGACCCACCCCCCAAACAATCTCTGGAAAAAGTCCGTCAATGGATTTGGTCCTGGCTTGGTCATAGCCGACACTTGACGAATTACCTCAAGGTGATTGTCTGTCTCATGTTTGTGGTCAGGAATATATGAACAGCACTCCTCCTGGATTAAAGCGCAAGTACCTCCTCCCGCCACTAGGGTAAAGTCAAGAGTCATGCGGTTTTGAAGTACTACAGTTCTCATGGCAGTCAGTTCATCACTCACCAATTCTACAGCGGAAAAGGTTGCATTGCTCATTATTTCGAGAAGTTTAGACAGTTTTCTCAGTTCCCAGATTGATTTAGTTGCTCCATATGCTGGCAATACACCTGCCCACGAGATGATGGTATCACCCAAGTCCATATGCAACAGTCCATTTTTCCCTAGGCTCACAGCATGATGGTTTTTCCAGCCTGCATTGATTTGCCCCACTGGATTGACAGGCTTCTTGATTTCTCGTCGAACATTTCAAATTTTCCCCTGAGGCAAAACTGCTGTGTGTTGTATGGCCGGAACCAGGTACCCCAAATAACAACTGCCGGACCAATTCTCAGGTAACCACTTGTATGCTTTCCTATGCTTTCCTACCACATACAAAATAGTCTACTTTGGTAGTAACTTTACTATGTCCTGGCTCTGGATGAAACATTTTTATGTCAACTATAATTAGTTGTTTATAAAGGTCAGCATTATGTTTCACTTCATCAGTTGTCCTATGCATCAGTTCAAAACATGAATCAAAGCTTGTGTTGCAATAGGAACCTGTGTTATCAGTTTTATTGTAGCATCTATAGGGAACAGTCACATTGCAATTGCTCCAACCCACCTGAACTGTATCATTTTTGTAAAAACACACAGTCCCCTTCTGTCGAACAGACAAGTGCAGTGCTACTTTATCTTGTGATGTAACATCTGATGTATCATAGACTAAATTTTCCCATGTCTTGTTGGCTCCTAGGGGGACTGAAGTTAACAATAACCCCCCGTATGCTGTTGGCAAAGCTGTGCAAATCCAGCAATTCAAAACATTGAAGGTCTCAGCATACACATATTTGATTGCCTGGTAAGTGTTGAAGTTTGGGTGCCACTCTATGTGCAGCACTCCACGCTTATTCAGTTCAGTTTGTGTGGCTGGGAAAAGGAATGGCCACAACAAAAAGATTATTGTCACTAGTACAGTCAACAGGATGATTATGCAATGCTTCTGAGGAAATGGTTGTTCTGCATTCCTGTTTTCTCCAACTCTTCCGAGTGGTTTTATTTGGATTTTTCTGGATTCTATCATTTTTGCTTTTGACATGTGATCTTACTCTCTGCCCTAATAGGACCTTCAGCACCAATGGTTTCTTCACTGGGGTTGAGACGGATCAGTCCTATTGATCTGACCCCCCTTTGTAGCTAGACTTTGTGCTGAGGGCCCCGATGGAGATGTAAGATTTTTGTCCAGTTCAAAGTTCTTAACTAGTTTGCAGTGCATCAGGTGGATCCACGAAACTCGCTCTGCGATTTTGACTGCAGTGGGTGTTGAAAGATGCACCTGGTATGGACCTTCCCACCTTGGTGATGACCAGTTTTTCTTTTTTATATTCTTCACCCACACCCAGTCCCTGGGGATCACTGCCACTTCCGATGTTTCGGTTTGTTCTTTATCTGAAACAGAATTTGACTGCAACAGATGTTTAGAATTCATGACTTTTCTCATATATTCAGCTAGTGTATAATTGGCTTCCTGGTCTGCGGACATGAGAAGTTTCCACTGGGGTGTATAATAAGCCCTGCCAAATAGTTTCTCAAAAGGAGTCAATCCTTTTGCAGTTGGAACAGTTCTCATGCTCAACAGTGCCAGGGGCAAACAATATAACCAGTTCTTCCCTGTCTCAGCTATTAACTTTCTTAATTTATTCTTTAATATACCATTATGCCTCTCAACTAGCCCTGCAGATTGCGGATGGTATGCACAATGATTTTTTAAAGAAATACCAAAATGCTTACTTAACTGCTGTATGGTTTGGTTTACAAAGTGTGTACCATTGTCACTGTAGATCCTTTCCGGAATGCCGAATCTAGGGATGATTTCTTTGACAAGTACTTTTGCTACCATAGCTGCATCTGGATTTTTGGTTGGAAAGGCTTTCAACCATCTGGAAAACATATCTACAATGACAAGACAATACTTCTTATTTTCACATTTGTTCAATTCTATGAAATCCATACAGATAGTGTGAAACGGATATGGTGGTGTAGGGAAACTCCTTTCTTGAGCTTTAACACCCCTTGTGCATGATGTTTGTTAAAAATTTGGCACATCAAACAAAATTTTTCAGAGTAGTTTGTAAATCCGTACGTTGTGAACACCTGGTTCACTAGCTGTACCATCGCCCCTGTTGAGACATGGCACTGCCCATGGCTCAACAAAGCTGCATATCTAAACAAATTAGATGGTAGTATCAGTTTCCCTTCTTTAGAGATGTACAGCCCCTTTTCGAGAATTGCTCCTCGTTTTACCCATCTTTGTTTTTCAGCTTGCGTAGTGAGTGTCTGCATTGTTTTTAACATTTCTAAGTCTAAAATCTCAGAGGGTTGTAGTTCCTCATTTAAAAGAAATACTTCAGAAGCTGCTTGTTTTGCAGCTGTATCAGCTCTCGCATTACCTTTTGAAATCCTATCTTGTTGCTTGGTGTGAGCTGTGCATTTACAAATAGTTACTTTCTAAGGTAACTGAATAGATTCTAAAAGATCTAAAACTGTGCATGATTTATAAGTTTGCCAGTAGATGTTATCATTCCTCGGTTTTTCCACTGTTGTGCAAAAACATGTACAGTAGAAAAAGCGTACTGGCTGTCAGTAAAAATATTTACACATTTACCCTTTGCTAAGGTACATGCCCGTGTCAAGGCAATCAATTCTGCTGCCTGTGCAGATAAGTTGTGTGGTAAAGGTTTTGCTTCTATAATCTCGATGTCAGAAACTACTGCATATCCTACTAGGTTCTGTCCTGCAGGACCCCTTTCGCACGAACCATCCACGTAGTATGTCACCTCGGCATCATCCAAGGGGACATCTGTGAGATCTTTTCTAGGTAGTGTCTTTTGCTTAGTTACCTGCAGGCAGCGGTGTGGTGTGCCATCTGCAGGGGTTGGGAGCAAGGTAGAAGGGCTCAATGTCGTGCATTGTTCAATTGTCATATGAGGTTGGCTCAACAATATAGTCATACAGGAAAGATGCCTAGCAGAGGAAAGATATGCTACCTTCTCTTGCAGTAAAATAATCGTGACTGCATGAGGCACTCTCAAAGTGAGAGGGTGGAATAAAACTACTGAGGCCGAAGCCTGCACTGCCATTGCAGCTGCAACTACTGCTTGTACACAGTGGGGTAAGGACCGTGCCACTGGGTCTAGTTGTGATGAATAGTAAGCAATGGGGCGTTGCTTATGCCCATGCTGTTGTGTTAACACTGATGTCATATAACCTTGCTTACAATCTACAGTTTGTAAAAAACATTTATGGTAGTTTGGTAATCCTAGAACTAATGATGCTATTAAATGTTTCAGTTTGCAGAAAGCAGATTCTGCCTCTGGTGTCCATTGTAACAAATCCTGTGCTGCCATTGGCTTCTTATATATCAGGTCAGTCAGAGGTGCAGAATCCAAGGCATAGTTTGGAATCCAGCTCCGGCAGAAATTAGTTGTACCCAGGAAGGACATCATGTCCTTCTTGGTAGTGGGTTTTGGTGCTTGCAAAATTGCTACTTTTCTATCCTCATCTAATGTTCTACCTTCCTTGTATATTACATATCTTAGGTATTTGACTTGTTTTTTCCAAAGCTGCAGTTTATTTTTGTTTACCTTATGTCCTTCAGCAGCTAAAAATCGTAATAGCGCTATGGTATCTTCTCTACAATCTTGCTGGGTGGGGGCCACCAGCAAGATGTCATCAACATAAAGTAAAATCTGACTGCCCCTTGATGGGGTAAATCCCGCCAAGTTGCTTGCCATTTCTTGTGAGAATATTGTTGGACTTTCACAATACCCCTGTGGTAGTCGCGCATATGTATACCTTTTCCCCTGAAATGTGAATGCAAACCAATACTGGCTGTCAGGGTGTATTGGTATCGAAAAGAATGCATTGCTAATGTCTACCACAGAAAAATACTTCTGTTGAGGTTTTAAATCATTCAACAGGGTGTGTGGGTCTGGCACCGTAGGTGCCCTTGGTATTACTGCATCATTTACAGCTTGTAAATCTTGGACTATACGCCATTCTCCATTTGATTTTTTAACAGGAAATAAGGATGTGTTACATGGTGAATCAGGAGATTCTACTAGTATCCCTCCTTTAAGTAAGGCTGCTATAATAGGCTTTATCCCTGCCTCTGCATCTTTTCTTAAGGGATACTGTATTTTCTGTGGTCTAAATGCTGACTTTGGCATGATAGTTACTGGTCCCGCTGTACGAATAAGTCCTACATCTGACTTTCCTGTCGACCAGAGAGTTTCTGGTATATTCTGTAAGGCATTCTCTTCCTCCTTTAATAGGAGTGCTAATCAGCTGTCCTTGCTAGACTGCAAGTGTACAGCTGGGTTGGTCTGAGTTATCCAATTCAACTTCTGTATTTGTATTCCCTGCTGTGACAGTTCTAATCCTGTCTGTTTCTCCCATCTCGTGACTTTTTCTCCTTGGTCTGCCCATTCTATGTTTTTGTTCTTGGTTAAGCTAGCATGTGGTAATCGATTAGATTTATAAAGTGTAAAGAACTCCTGGGGCAATGAACATCTGGCTACACTGTTCCCTTCTGTGTCCCAGTACAGATTACGTAATATCAATCTGTTTACATGATTTTTAAACAATTCTTGCTCATATTCCTTATCAGGGCCTGGTGTGTTACAGTAATACAGGGACAATGCAACAGGTGTTGCTTATCAATGTCAAGGGAGGGGAACTTGCTGATGGCTACATTCATTAATTCTTCGGTCACAGTCCCTGGACGAGTCGTAACCAAGTCCTGGCTGTACCAATAAAACATTTCACCCTCTGATTGCACTGCAAAGGTATCAATTTGTCGCTGTGCTTCCATACCCTGCATGGTTGGGACTACTGCTATACCAAATAGCTGCATGAGGTCTCTGCCCAAGAGGTTTACTGGGCATTTTGCAGAAACAACAATTTTGCTTTTCTGAGTCAATCCTGAAACCGGATCATTTTTTGCAATATTATGGGAGAAGGGCTCCCGATACAGTTGTCCATTAGCTGCTTTTACCAGTATGTAATCAGGTGACTCTGTGTTTTCTGGCAGTTTGGAGGGATGTATCAGGGTTCGTGATGCCCCTGAGTCACACAAGAATTTGACTTCCCTCCCTTCTAACAAGAGTGTAACTTCTGGTTTCGTGTCTGCTAAATAGAGCTCCAAGCTCAATAAAGCTAGGACTAATATTTTCATTTTCTTCACTGTCACTAACTTCTTGCACTTCCTCTATTTCTTCTGTCACATCCTCTACTCCCTCTGTCACATTCTCATTTGTCCTTTCTTCGCTATCCCCTTCTAGTGACTTCTGACTACCATATAGTCAGTCCTCACCCTCCTTGTTTTCCATGGTTGCCTTCTTATTTTTCTTGCAATCCCTTGCCAAATGTCCCTTTTTACCGCATTTGAAACATTCACCCCTTTTCTTTCGCCCTTCAAAGTCCTCTGATCATTGATCAGATTGTTTGTTTCCCTGTGCGTTTTTCTTGCCCTTTTTCCTGGACTGTACTACATAAACTTCTGCTCCATCTTCTTCAGAAAATACTTGAGCTTTCTTTTTCTTTTTGCTATTAAAATGCCTTTCGGCATGCCTAGCATATTCAAGTAATGACTGTAACCTGCTTGTACGATGGTCTACCATGTGTTTTGTAATAAAACTGCTTATGGGTGCAATACTGCCTTTTAAAAATGCATTCTTTAACTGCTGTTCATATGGGGAATCTTGTGTTTGATCTTCAGAAACCTGCATTCCACAGTGGTTATTAAAACATTCTAATAGTCTGGCATAATACCGGTCAATAGTTTCACCTTCTTGTTGGATGCATTGATTAATGCAAGTCCAGTCTGCCCTAGGCTTCCATTTTTCAGAGATGCTGTCTGTAAGACCTTTTACTCTGTTGTCTAATTCTGTGCTGCTATGTGGGAGGGGTCTTTGTGCAGCATCACAGGGATTCCAGTTGCCACTAATCATGTGCCAATCTGGCCCAACAATTTGTCTAACTACTTTTTCTATCTCTTCTCCATTTAGGTTATAACTCAGCCTCATTCCTTGTAAATCTTTTGAGAATTTTCTAAAATTAACTTTTGGATGGGGAATTCCCTCAGTGGCTTTCTGGATATCTTCCGGAGTCCAAGGTCTATACACTAAAATAGTTGGGTCCTGATTGTCCTGTCCTGCCTGAGGATTGGGTACTTCTATGAGTGGGCATATTTCTTCACTCATAGATCGTGAATTTTTAACCATTTGATATAACTCAATGCCTTCATTTGAGTTGCCTGCCCTTGTTCGAGACCTGGTCCCGATGGGATCTCTAATAAACGGTTTTATTTTTACAATGTCTCTATTTTCAGTGACAACAGGATATCATGTGGGGTGGACTAACCTGTTCACTTGCTTCATATTCTGGTAAGGGAGATGGAGGGGCCGATGCTATTACTAAGTTATTGTCCTCCTTATCTAAAAACATTGTTTTTGAATTGTTTTTTTGTTCCCTACGGTTTACTTCCTCAATCCACCTGTGTGCCTGAGGAATTCCTAATTTGCATTGCTTTTTTACCCGACCTTTGGAATTGGTTTTGAGCTGTTTGACAAGTTTGATAAGTGAGGATTTTTCAAATTTTCCGTCGAATTGATATTTATTAACCCATTTTGAATACTAATTAATGTCGGCACGCTGCGACTGCATGTATTTTGTGTCTTCTGTTAACGGTGGATTTTGGGGTCTTTTTGTGCAATTATTACCCATTTTGTTCTACCCTTTTGATCATTACATAACTTCTCTTATTTTTAACGTGGTACCACGGATTTTGTTATAGTCTCTTCAGAATGACTGCCTACTTATTCTGTTTCTCCTGATCTATGACAAGACAGTAATGTTTTCTGCCCCTGACTTGTAAAATACAGTCTTGACAAAAACAATACAAATCTAGTCCCTGATCTAAAACAGAAAAAAGTAGATTCACCTTACCTTAGCCCATGTGATTGATCACCAATTCAGAGACCCGTCCTTCAGTCGCAGATCAGAAAGTGGCTGGCCTCTTTTGTACGACAGTTCAGTCGGAGGGCTTTTCAAATAAGAACTGATTTGGTTTCTTCCCTGTACGGTTTCAACCACCTGGCCCATCTGATCTGAGGTGAAGAGAGGGTTCCAGTCCGAAGGACCAATCTGTCAAAGGAAAAAACTTCAAAGACCAATTCACGTGAGGTTCAAATATGGCACCCTTTATTACTTGCAGCAAGGAGACAAAGCATGCAGATACAGGATTTGTCTGAATTACTAGTGAGCAGTATGCTGTTTTTATACAATTCTATGAAATGTTACTATTCTATTGTTGACGTAGTTAGACTCAGCTTTCTGTATTACTCTACAGAAAATGTTACTTAGATTTCCTGCTGACATGTTCAGATTTAAAACACACTATGTGTTGCATAGAAAATGTTACTTAGATTTCCTGTTGACATGACTGGATTATTGTTGATTTACAAAATCATTTGAGAAAAACAACCTGGCCTTGGGGCTTAGCCCACCACAATCTTTCAATTCTACAATTGTGCAGTTCTAATATATATGTGTTACATTTTGCCTAGATTCAAGGTACATTTCTAGCTTAGGTACAAGTAATGCTGACTACGGTTTATACTTTCAAGCAGCTTTTGTTTTCATTATCAATAGCTTCTAGCAGCTGTGTACTTTCTCATGGCATAAGCAGAAAATCAATAACTCTTTGTTAAGTCTCATGACACTAGTGGAAATAAAACAGTTGTTATTATGTTCATGACATTAGCAGAAATCAAATGCTTCTTGTTAATTTCCATGGCATAAGCAGATCATAGCTGCGCATAAACAGGATTGGAATGTCTCTAGTAGTTGTGCAGATTCATGCAGTGTGAACAGAATAAATGCATTAACCCTTTTAAACCTCGAGTGCACTAAGCATGTATATTACTAATACATATTTTTCTAACACTTGGTTAAAAGAACAAAGTTTACCTTATCATGTTAAAGCAAAATTATTGGATGCACCTTTGCAGCAGGATGTTTTGTTTGATACTAGAAGAGGTATTAAAGAAAATGGAGGATAAGGCAAAATCTATGCAAATGGTGAAGGATTTTTTACAGGTTCAGCCTCCTCGATTTAGCAGAAATTGGCCAACAAAAAATTGGTCCTTTCCAGTTAGACAGACCTCAAAGGGGCAGATACAGACATCCAAGAGGCAGAGGTCAGCCACAAGGTTCTTACAGGCCTCAACAATGGGGTGCATCAACCCAGAAAGGAGGGGAAGACAGGCCACAACCTTTTAGGAAACAGTCCCAATGACCTCCCCCTTCAGCTGCCAAGCACTTCTCTTGGCAGCGCCCTTGGGGGGAAAACGAACACTTTTTTCTCACAATTGGCATATTATCACCCAAGACAAATGGGTTCTAAATATTGTATCTCAAGGTTATAGGTTCCACTTTCACACATTGCCAAGGCTAAAAGGAATGCCAAACCTGCCACCAAATCAGTGGGCAGAGGCTCAAAAACAAATTACAGCACTCATGGACATGAGAGCTATTCAAAAGGTACCAACACAAGAGCAAGGACAAGGTTTTTACTCAAGACTCTTTCTGGTCCCCAGAAAGGACAAAGCCTGGAGGCCCATTCTGGATCGTTCTTCTCTAAATACTTACCTGGATGTTCCCAAATTCAAAATATTGACACTACAGCAGCTTCTTCCCATGCTGGGCAAGAAGGCTTGGCTAGTAACGTTGGACCTCAAGGAGGCATACCTGCATGTCCCTATCAGACAAAATTGCAGAAGATACCTCAGATTCTTAGCAGGTTCAACACATTACCAATTCTCTGCACTGCCCTTTGGCTTATGTACTGCGCCCAGGGTCTTCACAAATTGCCTGGCACCAGTAATTGCATTTTGCATACAAAGGGGAATTCAAATATGCCCATACTTGGACGACTGCCTTATTCAAGCAGAAAGCAAGGACATTCTTTTAAAGCATCTGGCGTTTGTAAAAAGCTTGCTAAGTTGCCTAGGGTACATAGCAAACGAAAAGAAGTCAAAACTAGTGCCCTCACAAGAGATAACATTCCTGGGTGCCAGCTTAAATACAACGGCCCAGATGGCTTATCTCACGCCAGACAAACAAGGACAACTGACTCAATACTTTCAATTGATGGCAACAAAAACCCAACTCCCTGCAAGAAAAATTCTGCAGGCCTTGGGATTCATGGCATCTTGCATACTACTAATTCCATATGCCAGACTGCATATGAGGACGTTACAATGGTATCTGAAAAGTGTATGGACTCAGCACTGTCACAGTTTGGAAGCAATAATACCACTCATCCCCTGCCTTCAACAGGAGTTTCAATGGTGGGCACAGGCATGTCACCACAACAAGGGACAGCCTTTTACTTTACCCACAGCCAGGCAGACAATAACAACAGATGCATCGGATTACGCCTGGGGAGCACACATGGCAGGACAGTGTATCCAGGGCAAGTGGACCACAGACCAAATGCATCTCCACATCAATCAAAAAGAGATGCTAGCTGTACAAAATGCCCTGACAGCTTTCAAGGACCTTCTACATCCAGGACAATTTATACTAAAAGACGGACAACACCACAGTTATGTGGTACATAAGCAAGGGGGCACACATTCCTACCCCCTATGCAGACAAGCAATGACTTTGTGGAATACAGCACTGACCTATCAAGTTCAACTGCAAGCACAATTCCTGCCAGGAAAGAAAAATACACTGGCAGACGACTTAAGCAGAAACATCATGGATCCTCACGAGTGGAAACTAAATCCACAAGTATTCAAAATGATAACTCAGAAATGGGGAGCCCAGGCATAGATCTTTTTGCCTCCCCTCTGAACTGCCAACTACAGAAATTCTGCACAAGGACTTACCACACACAAGCGTGGAAAGTGGGTGCCCTATCATTCAGTTGGAAAACACTAAAAGTTCTTGCCTTCCCGCCACTGCCTCGCCTAGCAAAGGTACTTCTAAAAGCCAGACTAGAGAGGCCACAAATGATCCTCATTGCTCCGGACTGGCCACGACAGCACTGGTATCCAATATTAAGGAACATGGCTCAAGGCCCAGCATGGATTTTACCTCAAATACCTCCTCTTCTGACTCAGCAAAACAATCAGATCCTGCACAGCCAGCTCAAAACCTTAAATCTGGCTGCATGGCAGACTACTTAACCAAACAGTCAACACTCCTCTCTAAAGCTGTTATGGATGTCATTCTGGAGGCCAGGAGGCCCAGCACCAGGAAATCTTACTCAGAAAAATGGAAAAGATTCTGCGCCTGGAACCAGGCTCAGGCCTTAACCCTCTTGTCCCAAATATTCCTCAGATATTACAATACTTAACTGAGATGCTGGACAAAGGCCTTTCCTTTTCATCTATTAAGATCACGCTTCTGCTATTTCAGCTCATTACAACACGGATCCTCCTATTTTTTCACACCCATTACTAAGACAATACCTCAGAGGGGCTAAAAACATAAGACTGCCCCGGAGAGCACCAACACCAACTTGGGACCTCAACTTTGTTTTGGAAAAGCTTACTCTACCACCTTTTGAGCCAGCCATTTCAGCAGAATTAAATTTTTTGTCATGGAAAGCTGCTCTACTGCTGGCAATAACTTCAGCACGGAGAGTCTCAGAGTTACAGGCACTAATGGCAGTGGAACCTTTCATCATTTTTCATCAAGACAGGGTTTCCTTAAGAACAAACCCTATCTTTATGCCAAAGGTGGTATCCAGTGTGGCTCTTAACCAAACCATTCACTTGCCCACTTTTTATCCAAATCCCCAGAATAAAGGGGAGAGACTTCTTCATTCATTGGACATACACAGGCAGTTACGTTTCTACTTAGACAAAACAAAAGCTTTCAGGAAAACCGAGCAACTGTTTGTATCATATGCTGCAGGATCACAGGGAAAGGCTATTTCAAAACAGACCATTTCAAAGTGGATAGGACATTGTATCTGTTTCTGCTACACACAACATGGAAAAACTGTGCCTAGTAACAATAGGCCTCATTCTACCAGGGTGACAGCCACTTCAGCAGCCTTTCATAGAGGAGTGCCAACCAAGGATATTTTGGAAGCTGCAACTTGGAGTTCAGTGCACACCTTCACCAAGCATTACCACTTACCTCTATACTCCAAATCCAGAGCTGGCTTTGCCACTGCAGTTCTGCAGGGCCTCATAGCCACTCCTAATCCTATATAGACCCAGCCGCCCAAGCTCAGCTTTGGGATTCAACCCAAGTGTAATGACTGTAGCAGTGAAACACGATGAACATAGTACAGTTTTGTACCTACCATAAATGTAGATGTCTGAGTGTATTCACTGCTGCAGTCCAGGTTACCCTCCCTCCAACCCCACTTTCTTAGCTGGGACTTATCTATACCTCTATATCCTATACTACCTATGTGGTGTATTTGCTTGTAGCTAAAGGTATTATTTCATACTTTTTTATGTATGTGTCATTAGCCATATGTATTGCCACCTATTTGGGGTGCACCTGACATCTGGGGCAAGAAAAAACTGAAAAATGGCGTCGGCTGCATCTTATATACCCCTGGCATACTGACTTCAGGGAAGAAGCGACAGCAACCGATGCTGGACCAAGACTTTGGAACTCTGGCCGACTGCAGGACCACCTGACGGCAGGATAACCTAAGTGTAATGACTGCAGCAGTGAATACACTCGAACATCTACATTTATGGTAGGTACAAAACTGTACTTTATCTGTCCAGTTAGGTCAGTCCTAGATATGTTAGTGAGCTTATATATCAAGTAACTTATGTGCAAATACTGCAACAGCAGTGGTAGGATGGGGGAGGGTTACAGGTGCTCATGTACAATATTTAGGGTGTACAGTCTAAAAATAATCACAATACTAACACCTGAACTGTACTCCTATTTCAGCTTATTCCTTTCTTCTGTGAATAGTATTAGCATGTGGCCACTACCTGTTTTTTTTTTGTTTTGTTTTGTTTTTTAATGTTTCTGTCCATTCAACATTCTCTTTCTTGTTACATTCCAAGATTTTTTTTACTTGACAGATCATTATTTTCTCTTCTACTACAGTAGTGACATACTGCTGTTAGTAACAGTTTGCTAGGGCCATGTCAACTGGACAGCTACAAAACACTATTAATTGTATGTGAGGACAACTGTCTGAGAAGCAACTATGTAAAAACTACACTAGTGTGAGTGCAGAGGTTGTCCTGCATGGGGAAAATCCTCTTTTCCCCTTGGTGCATTAACATCAGAGCTGTATGTATTTTAATTGAAGGGGTGGTGGGTGGCTACATGGTGCACAGGGATGAAGCTCTGAATGTGACCTAGATGAACCAGGGCTGACTACTAATGTCCAAGCTGCTCTTTAAGCGAGTAAGGAATGGTTGCAGTTATGGGCTAATACCATTTTGCTATTCTGGGAGGAATAAAGCATTCTCGCTCACTGCAGTGCCAGCACCTACTGTTAAGAGGTACATATATATATATATATATATATATATATATATATATATATATATATATATATATGTGCCAGGGATTTACACTTTGTTTAGCCAAGTCTTCTCCATATAGCAACCTTCACAGAGCATCTATGTGAACATCAGCTACTGCAGGGGGATTATGTCTAAAATGAGAAACAAATTCTGAAGGTTACCTGTAGGATGGTCTCCTGTGATGAGCTCTTACCACGTGGGATAATGAATGGGATAAAATAGGATTAATGACTCATAGACAGCAAGGATAAAATTGATAAACAAGCAAAAGTAAATGGGATGGAGGGGGTGCCGTGAGCTTGGGGAGTAAGGGATATTTACCCAAACACAAAAAAAACAAGTATGTAACAGCTTTGTGAAAATGTTGCTGTGTACAGTTTACTTCACAGAAATTGCATTTGCATAGGTGTTTTTTTCTTGTCTTCAAGTACACTTGTTGATGCTGTGTCTGTCTAGTGATGGGGAACAAGTACAATTGTAATTCATAAAAAGAAACATTAGCTAGTTCAGGACAAAATAGAAACATTTGCAAATGTGACAGAAAAAGAAAAAGGCAAACCGTAAATGAAAAGAGTTCACAAAAAATTGTAAGGCCATATAAATTCACAGTTGCAAAAGAACGATTTGTTGCCTTTGGAAGGGCTGTTGCTCTGTAAAAGACTGTGTTTCAGAAATGGATGATTTCATTCTTTGATTTTTAACATAATTTGAGGAGAAGGGATCATTATGATTTTAACATAATTTGAGGAGATGGGATCATTACTAACTCCTGTCATGAGGTTTAACCTTTTCTTATTGTGTTGCACACTATTCTTAATGGAACCTGGTATGTTTGCTTTATAACTGCATTTTTTTGCATGCCCCATCAGTCAGTGATCACGAGTGGAGGAAGAGCAAATGCACATTGCTCTGAGTGATATAATATTTTGTCTTAGTGCTGTTAATCTCTAACTTAGTCCATAATAGCTGAGGTAATTTTTCATTTAGAAGGGGTATGATGTGAATAAATAGTGGGAGCATATGTTATGTAGAAATGCAAATTGAAAACATGATGCATAAATATCAGTAAAGCTGACTGTAATACAACTGCTACGTACTTCACACGTTACTAAGTTTTGTAATCATTGGGTTTTGCATTATTTTTTCTGGCAGTACAGTAGCTCAGAAGTTAATGTTGTTGGCTTACAGTAGTTGCTTCTTCATTTCATTTCTCGGCTAGGATTCTTCTGCATGAAGTCTGCACATCCTTCCACCCTACATGCATGTTTTTGCAGGGTGCTTCAACTTCCTCCTACATCACAAACACATGCGGCAGTTGAATTGACTGCTTTCTAAACTGTGTGTGTTTGTCTGTGATGGGTTGTCACCATATTCATCATGTCTTGTGTTCATTAAGTACTGGGATATGCTCCAGCAGGCAATCAGAAAATAAATTAGTGAATTAATTATACTTATTAAATCAACAGCTAATGTTGCATCATTTTTTGTTTCCTAATCAAATAGGGTAGTATCTGTAAACCATGTTATTAAATGAGCTGGTTGGAGTAACTTCTGTAAAGTTTTATATGTTAAAGTAAAAATGCAAAATATGTCCAAAAAGGATGTGACAGTGCAATATAGACATTATGCATCTGAAAAACACTGTTTTCCTACATAACAAGGTTACTCCTCAACTCTGGTTGAGACTGATGAACTGTTCATTCCAATCATGCATATCTTTCCCAAGTTTTTAATTTATTATTAGCCAAATGAGGGATCAAATGAGTACTGTAGCAGGAGAGGAAGTTTGAATGGATGAAGTGTAGAGCTGCAGTATGCTATGTCTTCTGTTTCACATTACTGTTCTCATTGTCTGCTGTATTTGTGAAGGGATACACTTGCAGGAATACATATCCTTGTCTAATATAACATAGACTGCTTCTTGTTTCTTCTTTTGTAGATGATGACTCTGATTCGGATTCAGACTGAGAATATAAAGCAGACCCGAAATAAAAGATGTAGTAGTCTGCACTGGCATTTAACTATTAACATACAGTACCAACTTTAAACACCACCGTCTCAGTGCTGCAGTATATTTTTACTACAACTGACATATGCTCCATTTTCAAACTGTGAATAGCATCAGACCATGTTGCTTGATGAGTCACAGCAGTTTATGGGTTTTGATTGCCACAGTTTCTTTGAAGACGGCCCTTGTTGACTGCTTTCCCCAGCACCATCTACATTCCATTACTGTCAGTCTTGAGACAGCTTTCCGCAGTTCGTCAGCAGCATCTTAAGGGTTCAAAGAAATAACGCGTTTTGCCTATAGAAAGCTTTGCGATGTATCTGATTTTTTTGTTTTTGTACTCCTTTTTCTTCAGATTAATTCATTTTTGAATGACTTTAAAAGAACAAATTTTGGATAACTGTTCTGTAAATTGTATCAGCTGTATTTTTTAAATATGTGTGTTTTGCACCGTGGTTCATATCTAAAGGTTATGTCTGGAGACACAATGCGGACATTAAGTCGATTAATAACCAGTAATGCTGCTAAACTCATCTAGAAATACCTTGGTGAATGAAGGAGCTGAACATAACTGCCATCACAAAGAAATATATTCTTAGCAAGAACTGACTGTTGCTGTGATGTTGAGTTCCATCAGAAATTTTATTATTTTTATATTTTGTATTAATCTACTCAGCATATTCAGTGTCAGTATTTATGTTTTAATCTGAGCAATGGATACAGAACTTTCACAAGTCTCTGAATTCTACCACTGGCTGAATGATGAAATGAAACACTGTATTTGTGGCTGTAGTCCAGTGATAATTTCAAAGCCTAGGTAGCTTCAGTGAATCTCTGCTACAAGCATAGTTTTGCTAATGATGATGTTTTTAGATTAAAAGGACTATGACAGACAACAGTATTACAGAAAATATCATGCATATATTTCTGTTTCATCCAAATTTCAAACTTGCATTTTTTGAAACACATTTTGTACTGATTTGCAGAGATAGAATCTCATGTTAGAGACGGTTACAAATATGAGGCACTATCATTTCCCTGTAGTTGTAGCAGTGTTTAAACAAGTGCATTTAATTTGTTTACAAGGACAGAACATTTTCAGTGCCTTTACTACACAAATTGAGAGAGCTAAATATATTTAGTTTAATAAGAAAGTTAACATCAAAAGCTTCACCGTATTATCTTGTCATATCTGCAAACGGAACTAGTGTAAATGCCTATACTTAAATTTAGGATGACATTGTGTGCATTTTTTTGTTTACCCCTGCCCCCAGGATCTTACCTGATGCCTCCTTTAGTTTTTCTCATTTCTCCTACTTATTCTGAAAGAATTTAGGCTGGCCATTACCAAGCTAGGAGAGAACCCTACAGCCCAT
Source organism: Protopterus annectens (assembly GCF_019279795.1). Lineage (NCBI taxonomy): Eukaryota > Metazoa > Chordata > Ceratodontiformes > Protopteridae > Protopterus > Protopterus annectens. The sequence goes on from NC_056742.1 coordinate 236,753,898, forward strand.
TCGTTCCTGCCCTTTTTCCCCCCTGGCAAGAGTTGATAGGGAGTGGACCAACTTCATGGTCCTTGGAGGGTGGCCTATGCTCTCCCTCTGAAAGCACCCCCATTGGTGGCTCATTTGTACTTACAGTTGTTACTTCACTTCTTGAGAGGACGTTGGGCTTTGCCTGCCACTTTCTCCTAGTTAACCAGTATGTTTTACTTGTATGAACTGTGCACTACCAAGTGAATACCAACACATCTAGCCTGTTCCAGTAAACGGGTGTGAATCTACAGTGGTTTCTGTCTTACATCCAAGGTCATGTACTTCAGAAAAGGTTATATGAATTGAGTGTGTGAGCAATGAAACTCTGTTCAGGGAATATGTGGGGCTTGCCACCCACTTCAGTCTGGGCTACTAATTTGATTCAGTTCACTGGAAAGGTTTTGTATATGTTGGCATTCAATGAAAAGCAGTTGAGTGGCACATTATGTAACTAGCACATATCTCTCCAACCAGGAATGAGGAATTTTAGATATTTGTCATAGAGAGAATAACATTTGTTTAATCCAGCTTATTTCTACTTGGAGTATACTGATTCATGAACTGTTCACGTGGTATAGAAGATAAATGTAATCTGTGACTACCTTGGGCAGTGTTTCAGTAGAAGTATGTTGAGTAATAAAATATTTGGCAGTCACACTAACTGTTGCGCTGTTGCCTTCTAATAATAAGGGAAGTAAAATTTTTCTTCCTGACTCAAAATAGGTGGAGTCTGCCAGATCTTTAAACTTTTTTTGGAATCTTTTGGAGAAACATGCAGTACCATAAGACACATAACATTGACCATGTTATGTGTCCCTGGAAATACCTCCTAATCAGCCCCAACATTTTCTGCTTACTTAGTGTACCGTATGCAGTATAGTGGTGCAGCATTTAGCATTGCTTGGGGCTCCATTTCGATTCTTTGTTGGGTACCATTTTGTGCAGTCCCTGCACTTTCTCCCTGTGTCCATGTTTTTTGAGTGCTCTGCTTTCCCCTACATCCTTAATATGTGTGGTAGATTAATTGAGATTCCTTATTTTGTGAGAGTGAATGTGTGTGGCCCGTGATTGGTTGGCACTCCACTCTGGATTAGTTCCTCTGCCTTGTACCCAATGAGTGTTAGGATAGACTCCATATCCACCATGACCCTGAAATGAATTAAGTGAGTAACTGAGGAAAGAAGAGGGAATGAATGGGTAGTGTACAGTGAATGTTCTTTATAGGTTTATGTCTCATAATTTTGGCATATATGTATCCCTTTAAATATTTCATGAGCACAGAGCTACAGAGTTCTCATCCATATAAGATGCATCTATTCCTAGGTCTGTTGCCTAGAAAAAAGAGTTTTGAAATGTGCATTGGTGCCTTTTTTTTTGATCCCTGCTTAAAGTAAACAGCGATGTGCATACCTCAGTTTTATACTACGTAAAGACTGGGTGTACATCAAACTTTTTTCTAATTGGAGGGTGCATCTGGTTATACTCTGAGTGTGACTAAAAAAAGTTTTAAGCCTGTGGATCAATTTTTTACTGTTATGTAAGGATGGAGTCTTAATCTCTGGGATAAGCGTAGCCTAAATGTGTTTTTTTTTTTTTTTTTTACCGAAAACTTTCTGTTACAACACATCAAGTCTTATAGCAGTTATCCAAATGAGACTGTCACACTTCTTTACCAGGCCACATAATTATTATTTTAAAATAAAATAAGTTAAAAAAATGTTCAGTCTTCCTATGGAACCTTATCCATTGGCTCTCCCTGCTTGTATATTGCCTTTTTCTCTCACTCAAGGGCAACAGCCAGGCATTCCTGAACTGGGAAGAGTCTCCCATTTGGAGGGTTGACTGGCCAATTTATTCTCCTGCAGCTGACAGTTGGGCATTGGGAAGAGGACCAGTGTACTAGTACTGTAAGTGTCCCCATCCCATCCCTCTTAAGCAGGTGGCTGACTGACTCTCACTTTCTGCATGGATGAGGAATGATGTTATGCTCCCACCCACACAATCTCAGACTCATCTGTGCATGTTGCACTAAACAGAGCAATCTTGCTCAAGTCTCTTCCATTGGTGATCAGCTACATTGCAGTAGGTGTCCTCAGTGTAGAGGGCCAGGCCATATCCTTACCCTTTGGACGGGCAACCTGACAGCAGCAGCTCAAACCTATCTGACCCCAACAGTCCCCACCACAGCCAGTGTTACTAATCAGAAACAGACAACATGGGACATAGGCTTTGTTCCTCTGTACTACAGGTGTGTGTTAAACAAAAAAACTCTTTGTTCATACGTATGACAAATGTAGAGAGATGTCTGTATTTATAGCAAGGTTTCAAATAACTATTAAAACTATTGCAATGCCAAGTTCCCCTTATGCTTTACTGGTCTAAAGAAAAAAATTGCAGATGACATTTAAATAACCATAAACAGAATGAATACATGTAATCTAGAAGGATAACAGACATACAGTATTCCAGTTACAATGATTCTGACAAAGGATTACATAAAGCAGTTAAGCCAATGTTCGTAAGAAACCAGTACTGCTGAAGGTCATGAAAATGTGCATTTTTCTGCTGTGACTTGAGACTGCACAGAACTGCTTGATTACATGTACTACTGTTTGCACTATTCAATGTGTATTGGTCACATTTTGAGACAAATTTAAGTAATAAGCCCTTGAAGTTGGGTATGACCTCTGTAGCATATTGAATATCAAATTATGCAGTTTCTGGTGTAAAAGTATGCTGGCTTAGCATTTTATTTTCTTGGTAAGGATGGCCCCTGAAAATGTTCTCAGAGCTGAAAATTTCTGCCATGACATCATGAAAGACTGAACTTGTAAAGAGTCACTGTGTAAATAAAATGTATTGGCTACTGTATTGCCATGCTAAATGGTGTAGCAGGAGTTTCTTACTTCCTAGAATCATGTCGTCTAGGTCTTACAGATGGGACACTTTGCACTGCAAATTAACACACAATGATTTAATAGTGAAAACTGTGTTAAGTAGGAATCTTATCTTATTAAAAAGTAAATTGCTTTTCTTGCTCACAGTGCTTTACAGTGGCATATAACTCACTATCCAGTACCTGCAGTTGCATCATTTTATGGGTGCAGTCATAAAGAAAAACTAACTGTGAAACTAAAAAATGTCAACAGGCACAGTCTTAATTTTTTTTACAAAATTGCTTGCAAATTTAACATGCTATTAACAAGAAATTAAATTAATTGTAAAACAAAGATGCTTTAGAGAGTGAATAAGCACTGTAAAAAGTCATTATAAAACAAATGAACATATGAGTACTTCAGTATTCTGTATTATCTGACCAAGTCTGGATGAGTCCACTCTACCCTGATCTACTTGAAATGAGATCATGGACTCTAAAAACTGTTTCTGATTGGCTCCTCTGCATATAGCATTTTTTTTTACACATTATTCGGCTTGGGGATTTTTATCTGAAAGGTTACTGTAGTAGTTATCCAGTGGTTTATGAAACTGTTTATTTCAGATGCTTTTTGTTTGTATGCCTGAAAATCAACAAGGTACATATTTTGTAAGAAATGGCAAACTCCAGTGTGTGCTTCCTAAGCATGTTTGGGAAAAGCAGCACAGACTTGATTTTATACTGTTTGTAAAATTTTATTAAAAATGCATATTTTCAAGTATAAAATAAAACTAAATGTATGCATTGTTTTCAAATGATCATAAATAGAACTGTTTTATTACACAACCTAGTTTTAATGGTTTTGCAAGTACTCTTAAAAATAATCATGCAATCTTTGTCGTGTTTTAATAACTTCTTCCATTGATATGTTCAGTACAGTGTTTAGTGAAATTCTCAACCATCCAGTGTGTTTCCGGAGGTTTATGTAGTATTATAACTTTCAAAAAGTATTACATGTTTATATTTTTATATGTAAGTATGGCACATCACAAAGCATGTAGAGAGTGACAGGCAGTCCGTTCCTTGGAGTCTTGTGTATAAATGTAAGACCCGCAAAATGTAGATATTTCAAGTTATTTATAATTGTCTGTATGAAGGAAAACGTTTGTGCTCATACCTGATGGTTAGAGCACAGAAGGGATAAAACATGAGAAGGGTTCTTGCCAATGTATCAACGAACTCTATCATCCCAAGCCAAATGTATATTAATTTTGCATTGTACGTTTCCATGGAGATTATACATGATGGGATTAAAGAATCAAGAGGCGGGGCAGTTATCTATAGTTATTATTTCCAGAGTGAATATTTGGCCAAATGCATTGAAGAATAGAAAAATCTAAATTACATAGACGTAAATTACATTTGGTTTGCTTTTTCCAGATAGCTTTTCTTATATAGTGAAAGGAAAGTGGTAGCTTAGCATAACTTCTAATGTTCACGTGTGTGGTTCTGTATATTTTCCTGTCGAAAACTTTCTGCAGCTATAGTCTTGCCCCCAAATAGCTAAAAATACAGTTGAGACATTTTATAACCTTGTATATCCCTTACCTTTAGATAAGATGTGAAGAGTTTATCCCACAAGACTTTCTAGTTTGCTTAATAAGCTTTTTTAGTTGATCAATAATTGAGGAAGGGAGGACTAGATCCTTCATTTATTCTTAATAGGTCAGTTAAAGGACAAAGGGGGGAAGCATTTTGCACTGTGTGCATACACCTGTATGTATATAATATATAGATAGATATAGCTGTGGATGCACTCAGGTGTGAGGAAGGAATGCAAAACATTTCAATCTAACTTCTATAACCCTCCATGATGGGTCTTGATGGTCTGTGGATGGGTTTATGTTCTCTTGAAGTTAGTATTTGTCACCTTGTCACAAGGATTCTCCTTGACTGGACATGAATGTGTGCCTCTGGCAATTTATGCCATGGTGTCACATGAAAGCTACATAAGTGTTCTTTGTTACAACTCCTGCCAGGTCATGTTTTGTTGCTTACATATTTCATACCCTGATCATTACTGTACTCAGTAAAAGTGCCTGCTTTTGCTTTCCCATTTGCTTTCTTTCTTTGAGCACTCTGTTCCCTTGCCTTTTGTTAATCTGTTCCTCCAAGAGAAGAAAGAGGGTCCCATCAGCACCCTAAGTGGAAGGCCAAGCACTCCTTGCTGACCCCCACTTCTGTATTTCCATTCAGTATTTCTCTCCCAAGAGATACCTTAAGCAATGTTTCTTGCCTACAAATCACAGGAAGGTGTTTTAAGTCCTTGTTTCAAAGATTTTCACTTTTTTTTTGGTTCTTTGAATGAGATTTGCACTACACTGGAGGGTTACCTTTGGAGGTCTCTTGTTCTTCAGAGTCTGTTCAAGGGAGCTGCTTTTTAAACAAAGCCACAAAGAAGGACAAGTCCTGTATACACTTTGTAATGGGACTGATGGCAGTGTTGCTCTGCATGGGATTCTGGGAAGGAGTCTGCTTTGCCAAGCCTTTTCTTTCCTGGTCACAATCCACTGGGATAATTATGTCTTGTAGGGGGTTCTTTTGATTCCTGCTCAGTAGTCACCGATCTTAGGCTGGGGGCTGATGCTGCCTTTGCTGACAGCTGTTTTACAGAGCTGTGAGGTGGTTTTGGTTTAGCTGCCAGTGTGTAGGCTGCGCTCAGTACCGGACATGATTATTCTCTACATGGTATAAATTTGCCTTCCTCAAGGTACCATGATACACCTGCATTCATGGGGCTGCTGTGGTCTTGAAGGGGCCACAGTGGGCCCCCATGCATTTCAGGCTTTCCTTATACAAGTTCCAAGTTTTTGGCACTGAGTCAATGAGCATCCCACTGAGCTAGGTTGGCCTTCTTTTCTGGCTATGCATTACAGATTGTTGTTGGTACAGGTAGGTATTCTTAGACTTCTCATATATTGCTTAGACCTGAAAGTTAGAATATTAACCGTGTTGGCTATGTAGCTGAGGTTTGCTGAAGTATTCCCTTTCTTGGCTTAGCACAGGGTCTGTAATGTAAAGTGGCTTCTTTTGGGCTAGTAAGGGTTTTTCCTTTCTTCTGTAGTAGTTTTTTATTCCTGTCAAGTGAGAACATGCTGGCGGTTATTCAAAGCTGCTATGCAGTCCTTAGTTTCCAGCGAGATTATTGGAGGCCCAAAAAGGAGAAAGCAGAAAAGGTCAGAGGAAGATAGAGCAGGGGAAGGAGTTTTCTGTGGATAAAACTACAGATAAAAAAACAAATTGTGACTGTTGTGGCAGAGCAGGAAGTGGTTATTGTTATTTCTGAGAGCCGAACTCGTTCAAGCAATGAACTATTGTTGGAATTGTTTAATGAAGAGAGGCCAGATTCTTAACATGAGTGCTACTGGCGGAGATGCCACTGCAACAGTCCAAGAATTTGCAGGAGGTGCTGGATAAAATTGTAATAGTACTGTATTGCCAATGATGTCTGAACTAGTCAGAGATTGCTGAGAAGAGCCATCCAGAGATGGTGTCCACGTGCTGAGGATGTAGCAGAGAAGGATATTGGGACTGGAGCTGTTCCCAGAGATTAGGGTAATCTCTCCAATTTGAAGATGTTTGCAGCAGTAAGTGCTGCTGCTGCACCAAAGAAAATGTGAGTAGGTGGTTGTTTTCAACTGTAATACTACAGCATAAAGATGATATTTTGGGAAGAATGTGAAAATGGATAATACCATAGTGCTGGGCAAACTAATGTGATCCAGTTTTTGTAATTTTGATGTAGTTTCACGTACTAGGGCTGCATTTGTAACTGAGGTATATGTTTTGGCATGTAGCATTTATTTCAGATTTATATGTATTCCCATTATGTAAAACTGGTAAAGAAGTACAAATCTCGGTTCACATCAGTTACCACTGTGCTACATTGCTAACCATTTCTGGGTACCCCTTTTCATCTGGGCCAGTGTATCACAGACATGCAGATTTGTACCTCATGACAAGTCATTCAGTTATTCAGTTGGGGAAAGAGTTATTCTATTACATTACTTTTGAGACTACTGACTTGGTTGGGAAGTGTGTGCTAGAATTTAATGAGAGAAGTTACATGATGCAATGTAAAGACAGGCTTATGCAGAATTTTAGTATTTCTAATTGGGAATGTGTGGATGTTCAGGTCAGATGCAGTGACTCAACTAGAATTAAGGAAGTCTTGTTAAAGAACTGTGAAATTGTCTTCCATTTAAAAAAAAGGAAAGAAAATGGTCAGTAGGGGTCTTTGGACTGTGGGTTGGGAGGCTTGGATTAATTTGCACTCAGAAATATGTTTATGTGTTTACCTAATGTTTTGTTAGTACAACATCAAATCAGAGCGTTACACTGTGCACAACATAAGGTCCTGTTTGTGTAGGTATTTGGAGCACCTTCTAAACAATCGTGACAGAAGATGATGTGTTGGAAGTGAGTTTACTTGAGGAGGGATTCATAGATTGTTACTAGGTTAGCAGCCCGGGGGCCTTTCTAAGCCTAGCCAAGTTTTCTGAATGAATAATGATGTCCTGTATCCAAATATGACATTGAGGGCCAAGCATTTATAAGCTACCTCTGTCCATAAGGAGCATGGCTGCCAGGACTGGTGTAAATTTCCTATTCCCCATCCACTGGTCTAGATTGAGCTTAAATGTTTTTATTTTCCCCTTTCCTTATATTCATGGTTTCATAAGTTCATAGTTAATTACTAAGTTAACTTTTTTAATAGGCCATTCTAAGCCAAGCCAATTTCCCTCACAAAAGTGAGAATCAAACAATGTACACTGAACTGTACCTTGCATCTGTGAGTCAAATACTTTAACCATTATACTAATCCCCAATCCCCTTGTAAGCATTTTTCAGGATTTGTAAAGCTGATTCTCACTTTTGGATTAATTGTTAAAAACTTACAACAAAAGGTCAAGAAAATAATTCAGATTTAGAAGGCAGTTAGGGATGAAGTGGAAGAAGAAAATGTAATACAATTAATGATAGCTAGTATTTGTTAAACCAAAAAGTTGTGTATATTGAAAATGCAGACATTATGGAAATGGAGAATAGATATGAGATGTAAGCAAGAGGGAGGGTAAGAAAGTTAGGAAAAGTCTGCAGATGAAAGTGTTTTAAATTCTATTGTTGAGAATTTGCAAATGGAAAAGGATTACAGTAGAAATAAGAGTAAATAGATAGAGAAAAGTATTTCTGTATTGTTTTAGAATAAAAAAAATGTCAGCTGCGGTGGTGGTGCTGCGGTAGCGTTGTCGCCTCACAGTTAGATGCTGCCCGTTCAATTCTCAGAGCGTCTTCTGTGTGGCGACATGCGTGAATGGGCGTTCCTTCGGTGAAGGTTGTGCGTTAGGCCCGGCAAGCCAGCACGTAAAAATCTACTGCCAATCATTAGTGGACCGGAGTTCCGCTGTGGCGACCCCTAACCGGGAAAAGCCGAAAGACACAAACAAATTAGGAATTAATTAAGATGTGCTGCAGTGTTATGTTAACAACTACCTGTTTAAAAGGTTAATGAAAGTAACAGTGGAACTAGGTTAATAAAAGAAGCAGGGCATGACCTAACATTGTATGGGGAGTATACTACTGTGGTCTTTACGTAATGATGAGTATTCTGGGGTGGCAGTTTCAATATAGAAATGCACATGTATTAAAGATAAGGGATATTGTTTCATCATTTACAGTCAATTTAATGCATGAGCAACAGTTCCATTATGCAAGCATCCTTGACCTCAGTTACATTGTTTACAAACAGTTGTGATTAAAATAACGTTTACATCAGTTGTATGTGAATACATTTTTTAATATAAGGTGGTATATGCAGTGCAATTTCCTCAGTGCATATGGATTGTCAGGTTTTAAATAGGAATATTTGTTAGTATTAAAATTTGTTCAAAATCTAAGAACTAGCAAGGTAAGACAGAGTTAGAGCAGGCCAAAGAAAGGAAGGAGGGGAAGAGGCTCAAGGAAGGTAAAGGAGATGAAATGATAAAGGAGAGTATATAGTTGTGATAGTACTACACTACGTTTTGTGCAGAAGAGAGTTATGTACTAAATTCATATACCTATACTCGTACCAACTTTATGGTCACCATGACAAAGATTTTGCAGATGGGTTAACGTAGGAAACTAGAACATGACATTCCTCCATCGCATTCTCAATTAACAGCTTGACAGATAAATTAATTGCAATTATGTAGCATGTTTTCAGTTAAATAATAAATGCATAATTTCATAATGACGTCAATACATCCTGACAGACTTACTGACAGAGTAAGGTGATGTATATCCAAACTCCAGTTTCCGGTATTTGGTGGAATTTTAAAAATCCGCTTTTAGAGGAAAGGCTGATAAAAAGGGTTTTGCTTAACAAAGAACTAATGGTTGCAGGCATGGGGATGTGATCAGAAAAATGGCACATTTATGTTACACTCCTTTATTGCTCTGAATTTGATCTTTTACAGTTTTCCTTAACAGTCAGTCAATAAGACTGAAGGTAACCTTATATGATGTGTGACTCACATTTATTACTCCTGAATGAAAAACCCTGTCCTCTTTTTAAGCAGTCTTGTAATAGTCAAGCTGTAATATAGTCTGTAATAAAAGTGATATAAATGCTCCCTTTGGCTAGTGGGAGATCATTTTTCAGAATAGATATCCCTGTTCTATTTTAGCCCATTAACAGTATTTCACTACGAAAATGCTTGTCTGAGCAAACCCAAATGAGACTTTTTAAAGTTCACCGTTATTCCTAATTTTTGAAAGAAATGTTGAATTTGATCATAGCACAGCAGGGAAACCAGAAGAGGAATGTGAAACTATGTGGTAGTTGATTAGAAATAGGAAAATGTCTATCTCTTAAGGAAGTACAGGCTGGTGTCAGGCATTGTTGAAGCAGGTCACATGATACCGATGTACTTTTTTTATGGCAAGGTACTACTTATACTTACTAAAGCTAATTTTTCCAGGACACAACCTATATTAACCTAAGATTTTGTTAAGTGGCCAGAGCTCTTTGAAGTCCACTTGAACTTTTATAAGTGCCATGGTCGCTTCAGTACCCCTGCCTCTCGCAGTAACCAACAGGTTGTTGGGACCTCAGTTTAATAACTCATCTGATGGATGGACAAAACCCTGAAGTACTTTTCTGTGAAATGGACAAACTGCAAAGTCTAAGCAGACATCCTGTATGCCCACTGCTGCCATCTGCCATTCATGCCCGATGTGGAACAAGGAACCAGTGAAGGAACACAGTTCACCCTGCATATACTCATTTTGACAAGCATGCTTAAGGCAGGCAGAGAACCATTTTTTTTGGAGGGGGATAAAAAAAAAAAACTTGAATAAAACACTTTGACAGAATGAGACTGGTTCTGTTGCCCCCCCCCCCTTTCTTTTTTGAGACTATGCACCTGGTTCACTGCTAGTGACAACTGGGGACAAGGGTTCTGAATGGTCTACGGTTGAAGAGAGGTAGTACAAGCTTAGAGTAGCTAATTTTACAATTCATATGTCTATTAATATATGCTACCCAACTGTAGACAGAATTATGACATTCCGTACCTGCACGTGCACTGTCTGATGTTTTTGTAACAGGATGGGTGGCATGGTAACCTACAGGATTCCACAGAGTCTCATTTATGAAGAAAAAATAGGGTTAACTAGCTTGTTTTCACTCCTTTTCATATTCTGAACATTCCTGACAAGAAATTTTAGAAGCAGGAAGATTTTTGTTGAACTGCCTAGTGAGTCCCTGGGAAGGTCTGTATCAGTCCTGTTTTCTCCTTCTCCAAGTCTGAATTTGATTCGCTGTACTTTTTCCTGAAATTGAGTGCGTCAGAGTTTGAGATCCACTGACAAGGGTATCATTATATCTTATCTTTAAATATTATATCTTATCTTTAAATGTTGGGTCTTAGCCAGCCATGGCATTACACAACTGCCCCTGAAGCTGCTTCTCTCATTGACAGCATCATAGTCAAATTTTACCATATTCTTCCATAACTTGTCTGTTGTGTCCATGTCTGATGGCCTGTTTTTGATTTATTTGGAATCTGGTTAATTATGTCCTGCATTTGTCTGACAATTGTTCTCTGATATGAAATGAAGTGGATCAAACAATATAAGGCCCTGATTCTCAAAGCATAAGGCTAATCCTGTTGCCATAGCTAAGACCTTAGACTGCTCATCTAATGGCATCATTCATTTTTATTTGTATACTTTACTATTCAGCTACCTCTATCTTTAGGCCGTTTCTTAACCAGCTTCTTGATACTTCTTTTCTTCTTGGTAGCCAGTACATCTAGTGAGACCTCCAGTATGATCCTTTGGTGAGATGTTACCCTTCAAGGAAGTCCATAAACTCAAGTAAGGGTATGGGAATTGAGGCCAGGCTGGCAGCTGGCATTACTACAGTTAGCTGAGATTTGGTGTATTTATACTTTTAACTATTTTATGGAATGCTGGATGACATTTCTAGGTTTATCTGCACATGGGCATTGCAAGGTTGTTGCCACTGTCTCTATACAGGCTGCCATACCTACCAGAAACAAACACTAAAAATAAATCCCATTGGTGGAATCCTCACCTAAACAGAATATACAGTAAAAGAAGGAAACTCATGGCCAAAATCAGGAAGAACAACTCCCTTAAGGATATGTCTTCTCTTACACAACTGAACAAGAAACTAAGAGGTCTAATTATGTCCAATAAGCCCAACTATGAGGACAGGATAGCCTCACAGGCTAAGGACAGTCAGGAAGGCCTTCTTCAGATATGTCTGAAACCTTAGACATAACACACAGCAGTGTGCTGAACTGGTGGTAAATGGTGCTATAGCATAGCAGATCTACTGGCTGATAAATTTAGATCAAACTTCAACCCCAACACTCCCTCCCCCAGCTCCACCAGGTGAAATCCTCTCCAGCATACTTCTCCCAGCTATCAGCAGGGACCAGGTGCAGGCAGCACTCACTAAAGCCAAGAGTTCATGTGTCCAGACAACATCCCTGGTTACCTCCTAAACAGTCTAAACCATGACCTATCAGGACCAGTTGAGGTACAACAGCCTTGAAACAGGCTATGTTCAAAGTAAATGGGGGATACCACAGCAGTCATTTTTCTCCACAAGGGCAGACCATCAATTGATCCAGCGAAATACAGACCCATCAGTCTAACATTCAAATATGCAAAACCATGGAATGAATTATCATGGAAATGATAAACAAGGACATTGGCAACCTACAGACACTGGACCCATCCCAATTTCGCCTTGTTAAGGGAGGGTCATGCTTAACATGGTAGCCTTCTTTAAGAGAATTACCAAGGCAGTAGATGATGGTAAAACAGTGCATACTTTGTATCTTGATGTAGCTATTGTATTCAGTACAATACTCCACTTAGGCATTGTTGACAAGCTCTCTGACCTAGGCATAAATCTAACATAACTTGCTGGATTGCTGGCTGGCTCACAGATAGCACCCAAGAAGTCAGGATCGATGAGATCCCCATAAAACTGGTCAGCAGTGGAGTTCCCCTAGGCTCTGTGCTGGGCCTGCTCTAGTTTGGCATCTACTTCTCGGAAGTCAAGGCTAATGGTAAAGGCGTCTGGCTCACCAAGTTTTGCAGATGACTGTAAACTGGAAGCTGTTATGGAGTCCCCCTAAGACACCAACATCAAGTGGGTTTAAGGCAAACAAATGACTGGTATCAAAGCCATGGCCTAAAACTCAGTGCCAAAAACTGCATTATAATGTCCTTTGGGAAACTGTCAATCCCAAGTTAATTACTCAACCCAGTAGTAAGTAATCTGGGAAAATATGTAGGCAGCAATCTGGCCTTTGACCAACACGTAGCAAAGATAAGAAGAACATTATTCTGTGTCACCCAACTTATAAGTAAGGGTATAGCATCCATGTCCAAGGAAATTGTAGTACCACTCTACTCACCCTTACCAGACCTGTAATTGAATAGAATGCCCCCTTTGGCATATATCGAATCAGACATTTGAAACAGTTGGAACACCCACAAAGGTTTCTCACCAGGAAAATTCAGGGCATGAATACTCTGTTGTACACTGATCGCCTAATGGCTCTGCCTCTTTATTCAGTCTCCTACAGGGTGCTGAGAGCAGATCTTTGCCTGGCGTACAGGGCTTCCTTAGATCCAATCCTAATGGATCTGTTGCACATGTGCAAAATAAACAGCATCAGAATTTCTCAGAAACACTAGATCCAGAGATCTGAACTTCACTTGTGACATAAACAGAACATGCTGGTGAGGCAGATATGTGTCCCAAAGGATCCACACACTGTGGAATAGGCTCCCTGTTCATAAAAAAACAGAGTTCATTCCTGACCTTATTCAAATGAAACTTTGACAGTTGGATGGGAAATCATAAATTTACCCCCAGTCTAGCCTCCATGTCCCTTATGGACAGAGGCTATTAATAAAGTATTATCATAACTAATATTCCATTACAAACCCTTAGTGACCTCCCTGCTAACATGGCTCCCCATATAAATGGCCATGGTGTTCAGGATCCAAACAGCTTGCAGTGTGTGGCTTGGTTTGTAAGGGTTCTAGTGGTCATTAACATAGTAACAACCTAAGAACTTATGAGAAAACCTGAGACTTTCTTGCTATATCAGAGAAACTGGAATGAGTAGACTACACTAATGTTATGAAAGTACAACTAAGCAACTGGACTAGCATTCCACAAAAACATTTGCTAACTGAAAGAGCACATAGAGTGTATGCTCCAAATCTGGCCGTCCTAAATCACTTATGACCAATATTTAATAAAGATGCAATCATGCCAGTAGAAAGAGCTGAACCTGACAAATCTGAGGCAGAAGAGGAATGTGTTAAAAATTGGACACCAGCATGGCTGTGAAAAATAATTGCAAACTGTGTACCAGACAGAAAAGAAGCAAGTTTATCCAGCAATCAGGGGATGTCAAGAGTCAAGTCTGAGATTCAAGTTGCTACTATCAATCTTCAGAATGTTTTCCTGTAGGATCAAAGATGTCTTTGGATGCAGAATAGGATATGGTGGAAATTAAAAAAAAAATAAAATGTTTAGCCAACAGAAATTGAGCCAGCACGCTGAGTGGGATTCTGATGCTCAGTCTTCCGACAATAAGAAAGCCAAGAGAGAGACTTCCCAGTGAAACTTTTTCCATTGTTCCAAAGGAAAAATGCTTAAGTAAAGAAAAAAGCTAGGAGATGGCTAGAAAAATCACAAGTACCTTAGACTCAAACCAAGTATCAGTGTTGTGAAATCAGGAAGGCCAACAACAATCTGAAATTAGTGAATAAATGGGAGAACTATGAAGCAGTAATCTGACTAGATATAGTTTAGGCATATAAACTGTGTTTCTACAAGAAGTAGATGAAAAAGTCTGGAACTTTGTTGATTGTGTTAAACAAGTTTGAGAACTACAAAGCACAACACCTCTTTATGTCATTAATGTTTAGAAAGATGCTGAAAGAACTGAAAAAGTACCTGTAATTTATTATTCTTTTTAATCATTATCGACCCCCTTTATCACATTTTCTACATGGGGTCGCATCAACTGTCAGCATCTTTCATGATTCAGTGACATTCTGTTACTGTCTTTGATGGTCATGCCTAACTGTTGCAGGTCTTTTCTCATGCAGTCCATCTATCTTTTTGGTGTATGTGCTTGTTTTTCCTGTCTTCTTCCTCTTTCTCACAAATATTCTACACCAGATTGTCTTTCGCTTTCCTGCACAGGTGCTCAAACCACCATAACTTATTCTCTTCAACCTTATCTGCAACTGGAGCTACTTTGACTTCTGCTCTGATCTCATATTTTCTTCATCTTTCAAATAGTTCATAGGTTGATACTAGGCTATCTGCCCTAGGGCATTTATAAGCCTAGCCAGAGTATGTTTGGCTTTCGCCACCCTTTTAGATTAGTTGACTGTGCCTCTGTATTACTATACTATAGGTCACAGAAGGTAGCCCTTTTAAGGTTTGTTTACTGTACCTCTGTCAAGCAGCGACACAGAAGAGATTTCAGGGGTAAACTTACAATCTCTCATCCATTCATCAAGATTTCTTTTGAAGAGGGTCAGTGAGGGGCTCTGCCTGACATGGATTGAGATTTTGTTCCAGAGTGGGGGAGCCTCTGGGATATGAATCTGTCCCTCCAGCATGTCCTGTTTATTTCTGTGCTGAGATTCAAGTCCCTGGAGCATGTAGCTCTAAGGGATTTAGATTTCCTGAGGTGAAGCATGTCCATAAATTCTGGGTTGGACATGGCTTTATACGTCAGACAGAGATTGCCTCTGAGTAGGCGGTACGCAACTGAGTAGAGCTGGAGTTTCTTTAGCCGAACTGCATAGGGCATCTGTTTGAGCCCTTTGATCCTCTTGGTGAGATGCTTTTGGGGTCTTTCCAGTAGCTGAAGGTGTCAGGTAAGGTACATCCCAAATGGGGCATTGTACTCATTATGGGCCTGATAAGTGTGAGTAGAGGGGGCAATAATACCTCTTGATCTAGATGTGAACCCTTTCTTTCATGATATGGGCTATATATATATCTTCTTTCTAACCACTTTGAAAGTGATTGTCAAAGAGAAGGCTAGATTGGGTCTTATCCCAAGTCCCTAATTACTTCTTCCGTACTTAATGGATTACCACTTATGTGGTAATTTGTGGGCACTTTGTTTTTTCCAAAGGGGACGACTATGCACTTTTTGGCATTTAGCTTTAGGCCATGGCTCGGGCACCAGTTATCCGTCTCTGTGAGGCCCTTTTGGAGGATGCTTGTGTCAATCGGAGAGTCGATTATAGCACCCAGTTTGCAGTCATCTGCGAACTTGGTCAGCCATAGTCCACCTGTGTTAGCCTGTACCTCTGAGAAATATATGCTGAACAAGAGAGGTCCCAGGACTGAGCCTTGTGGAACACCACTTGTAACTGGTTTAGAGCCTGACATGGCACCTGCTATTCTGACCATGTAGGTTCTATCCCTGAGCCAGTTTGCAACCCATCTTGTGACACAGGGGTTGGTATTTAAGCTGGTGAGCTTATTTATGATGCCTGAGTGGGGTATTGTGTCAAAGGCCTTTGCGAGGTCCAGGTAGGCTGTGTGGACTACCTTCCCTTCATCTATGGTTTTGGTAACTGTTTCAAAGATGTCAACCAGGTTCAAGAGGCAAGATCTGCCTTTAACGAAGCCGAATTGGGTAGGATCCAGTGTCTGGAGGTTCCCAATGTCTTTGTTTATGATTTCCATGATGATACGCTCCATAGCTTTGCAGATCAGGCAAGTCAGGCTTATAGGGTGATAGTTTCCGGGGTCTGTTGTGGCACCACCTTTGTGGAGTGGGACCACTGTTGCTGTATGCTATTCCTTGGGAATATATCCTGTAGTAAGGCTGAGATTGAACAGTGACTTTATATGAGGGTTTAGTTCTTCTTGGAGCTCGAGTAAGACACAGCCCGGAAAACCGTCTGGTCCCATTGATGCTGTGTTTTTAGCTTTGGAGAGGGCAGCTCTCACCTGTGCATCTGTGATCTCAGGAAGGCTACACTCTGTTGGAATAGACATTTGCTCTTTTGGGGAGGAGGGGGGAGAAGTTTGCACTGAACCTTTCAGCCAGGATGTTGGCAATGTCTGTGGGTTCAGTGAATTTTTTTGTCATTTTGCACTAACTCAGAGCATATCTGGGAGTTGCCTCCCAGGTTTCTGACATAACTAAAGAAGGCCTTGTGATTATCTTTAGTGTCTTGTGCAATTTTTCTTTCAAAGCTGGCCTTAGAAGATTTTATGAGGGATCATAGTTTCTTGCTAGTACTGATCAGTGACGCCTTCCCTTTTTGGGATTTTGCTCTGTCATGTAGTAGCTTTCTCCTTCTGTTGTATAGCTTATTTATGGCCGGGTCCACCAGACAGGTCTCCTGCCTTTGGAGGAGTGAGTCTTGGTTTTATTTGGGATAGCATGCTCCATGCATTCCTGTAGGTGTCCATAGAATGCTTTTGTAAAGGATTCTGCATTTTGGGCTGTATTGTCCACTGGCCCGGGGGCTTTGAAGGATTCCACCTCAGTTTTGAGAAGTGTGAAGTTTGCTTTTGAGAAGTTCTTCACTGTGGTTTCCTTGGCTAGGGGTGGGGACGGAATATGGATGTCCAGTGAGATTTGTTTATGGTCTGATCTTACCAATGAGGGGGTATACCTTTGGTGTGGAACAGAGCCCCCATGGTTGGTGATGACCAGATCCGGTATATTTTCCCCTCTTGTGGGAGTGGTGACCAGTTGTTCCATAGCATTTGAGTTTATAAATTCTAGGAACCATTGGGCGAGGGTGTTTGGGCTTGAGTAGTTTTCCCAATCGATGTTTGGGTAGTTGAAGTCATCCAGTAGAATAGTGTTTGGAGAGACCTTCATATTCTCCAGTGTTCTCAGGAAAGCTGAGTGAGGTTCCTGTGTTTGGGAGGGTGGTCTGTAGCAGACTACAAACTGAAAGGCAGTTTTGCCCACTGTTAGTTGCACATGGATGGTCTCCAAAGCTTCGTGCAGTGCCACTAGCCTGGAGGTGTGGGTATCTTTGTGGATACTCCCCCTCCTTTTGTGGTTCGGTCCAAGTTTTGAGGCCGGAAAGCATGGTATGAAGTATAGCCTGGTAGTGCTGGGGTGCTCTCAGGAGCCTTGAACCAGGTTTCTGTTACTGCACAGATATCAATATTCTCCATACTGAGGAGAGTCTCGATTGTGTGCATCTTGAGGTTTAGACTTCTGGCGTCGAGCAGCATTACCCTTAGTTTTTTTTCTTTGTGTTGTCTATGGGGGTGGGTTTGTCTTTTGAGCTTTGCCTAAAAAAGGCACTATGGGGGAGGCAAGAGCCTTAGCCAGTATTCGAAAACCCAAGGGTGACAGGTGCAAGCTGTCCCTAGCGAAGCAATGTGGCTTGTCGAGCATGTCATCCCAGGCTGACAGACACTGGATCCCCTTTGAATTACACCAATACTTTAGCCAATTGTTAAAATTGATCATTTTGTCTTTATACTGTGGCATCATTCTTGGTGAGGGTAAGATGCTACTCAAGGTCAGGGTCATACCAGCCTGGGCTACATGATCAAAGAGCTCCTGTACATCTTTTTTCATGTAGTCCAGGGAGGTATATCTCAGGTCATTCACACCAGCATGGACAATGACGGAGTCATACTTGTACTTGCTTTGGAGTGACCCGAGTGCTTGTGTTATGTGGCGGATCCTGGCACCCGACAGGCAGCTTACAGTGACCTTCTCCTTGTTCAGCCTGGTGAGTGGGACGTCAGTGTGTCTGACAATAGAGTCACCTATTACAAGTGTATTAGGTGTGTTGTTTAGCCTTAAGGACTGTGACTGTGTGGCACACTGACTTTGTGAGCTATGTGCTACGTGGATATTGTTTCGTGGTAGGTGTTGCTTGGATGTCTGCTTTGGTGGTCCCTGCTGCTTAGGCAGATTTTTATTTAGAGCCTCCGAGTACATTTTTGTGTGTGTGTGTTTGGTTTGCTGATGCGATCGGTCTTTGTGAGACTGGATTTGTGGTGTGTGTGGTTACCTTCTTCTCCTGACAGGCTGTGCCAGTACTGGGTTGAGAGAGCTTAGCCTCCAGTTTGGCTATATAGTTGCATCTCTCACATATATTTGAGCTTGTTGGGAGGAGGAGAGGGTGGTCTGTATACATAAGGCAGTTGTAACATTGCCTCAAGATTCCCAGATTCACCAGCTGGACTGGAGAGTAAACTCGAAACTGACCGTTGGACATGCCTGAATAGTGTGCATTCTACCACCAATCTCAGACACTTCCTAGCTTTCTCTGCTACTCTGCCTTCACTTCCCAGGTTTCTGTACTATACAGTCTTACTGGTTCCACCACTGATTTGTACATCTTACTTTTGAGCTTCTTCTTCTGTCACACACTAATCTTGAAATGCTGTGCCAGTTGGCTGCAGCCCCTCTTATTTTAGCTTTGACCTCCTCATTCAGACTTCCCTTCTCCTTGGCCACTCACTTTCTCCATGATTTTCCTTTCTAGCTCAGACTTCAGTTTCTGATTTCCCCTTATGTTGTCAAGACAACTATCTTGTCTGTGGACAGTTTCATCCTATGTGCCTTAAGATTTGCATTCCAATTCTGTATCATTTTGTGAATTTTCTTGTTCAGAGTCCATGTGTAATACCACGTTGTCTGCATACATCAGCTTTGTCAATCTGTCCCCTCTGACTGATTTGCTAATATAGTCTGCCACCAGTATGAACTGAAGTGGGATCAGAACTGAACCCAGATGCACCCACTCCAATTGTGAGACCCTCTGTGAGTCTGAACACTGTTTGTACATCTGTCATTTGGTCCTTGAATAGCCTGCACTAATTCTATCAATGCTTTCATGACTACCCAAATCAGCTTTCCTGGGACTTTGGCATATGCTTTCTACATGTCTAGGAATGCCCAATTGGACAATTTGATCATCTCTAGCTCCCTCTCAACTGTAGGTCTCTCTATAAACATTGGGTCAGTTGTGCTGCATCCTGATCTGAATATAAACTCCTTCTCTCCTATTTTAATTTTTACTACAGTGTGTATTTTTTATCAAACATCCTCTCCAGCACTTTCATGAAGTGTGACAGAAGTTTGATACCTCTATACTGCCTGCATTTGTGAAAGTCCCCTTTGTTCTTGTACACTGGCACTAAAATGCTTTTTCTCTAGTCATCTGGCATACACCTTTGTCTCCATACTGCTAGGAGTACCCTCAGGAGCCATTTCTAATTCATCCAACATCCTAATCATATCTGTCATGACTTCATTTAAGCCTGCTGCTTTTCTGACTTCATTTTTCTTAGTACTGTTCTTATTTCTTCTACAGTGGGCTATTTTTGTTTTACAGAAGGCTGTGGCTGGGCACTACAACTTCTGTGGGGTTTTCTTCCTTCATAAGCTGCTGGAAGCACTCCTTCCATCTGCTTTATGAAGGGTGTCTGATGCTTGTCTTCTTTATCTTTCTCTCTGCCTTGCAACCTGATAGAACTTCTTTGTTGCATCTGCTGAGTGACTTTCCCAAAGCTGGTAGAGTGCCTCTAATGCCTAGTTCTTTGATATTGTGATAATTCTCTTACTCTGTTTGTTAGCGGACTAGTATTCCTTCTTAGCCTGATCTGTGTTTTCTGCTAGCCACTTTTTTCCTGCACTCCTCCTTTCTTTTGATAAATTTCAGGACTTCTGCATTCCATGACCAGCTTTTCTTATGAACCTTATTTCCATAACTGGCTCAACTGCATATCTGTTCTGTAATCTTTACACATGCAGTATTGAGACACTGACATTCTTCTTCAACTCCCAACTATTTTCACTTCTTCCTGAAGTACTAGACCCCCTGAGTGTTTCCTTGAATTATTGTGCATTTGTTCCAGTCAACTTCCAGGTCTTCAGCCTAGTATGTACCGACCTTAGCACCATCTCTGACCACTGCTTGCAGCTGATTTTGACCCCTAGTGGTTTATGCTGGGGAATGAATTTTTCACTGGAGGTGCCATTGCAATCTCTGACTCTACCCCAATGCTGTTTTCTTACTAGAAGGAAGCCTACCTGAGTTGCATGTTGGCCACTCTTGTATGTCACCTTGTGACTCTTTTTGCTAAACCATGTTTTGGCTACCACCAAGCCTTTTGCCAGACAGAAGTTTAGAAGGGTCTGTCTCCACCTTTATTCATGTTGCTCCACTCATGTGGAGCCAGAAAGTCCTCATATCCTGTCCCAATGTGAGTATTCAAGTCTCCCATTATCAACACCAACTCATGTTGTCCTGCTTTATCTAGTAGGTCCTACAATGCCTGTATAAATTCATTCTAGTCTTTTCTGTCACCACCCTGCTGTGGGGCATAGACTGACATTATGAACACTTTTACACTGGAGTCTGACTGAGGTAAGTCTATCACTAATTCTGAGGACACCTCTTACTGTCTTCTGAAGACTCTCCTTCACTACATTTCCTGTACCATTTCAGGTGTGTCCTCCCCCTGAATAGTAGACTATTCATTCCAAGTCAAGTGGCTTTGCTACACTGCATTTCCATCTTGTCTCCTAGATATACAGAATATCCAGTCTTCTTACCATCATGTCATCTACTCCTAAAATGTGTCCTCACAGTGCACCTATGCTGAGTGTTGGTTTTACATCAAGCTATTGCTCAACAGAGCTATCCCAGGTAACCCAAGCCAGACAGATGGGTACCAGCAAGCAAGTAGCTTACTGACCTAGGGTGTTGGGCTTTATGACATGCACACACTGGCCAACAGAGGCACTTAGATCCCTCCAGTCATTAGCATACATCTCTGGCATAGAGTAGGCCAGGTCCTCATCCCACTTACCATCAGCAAATATCCAGGCCCATTTTTCTTGACAATTAATGTGACAAAATCACCTTTATCCAGTTTTTACACCATCAGTTGGCTAGGCCTGACATGGGGGCATTCCTTTTTGTTCTTAATATTTATGTGAATATTTCTAGTTGTAAATTACATGTTATTTTATGAAGTAGTACTGTACAGTATGCAGTGAGGAATATTTTAAATGTGATGTATAGGGTAATAATATTAAAGTAAGAGAGCAATTTTTATTAGTAGTAATGTGTCCAGGATTTACACTGTAACAAGATAAGAAAGGCTATAAAGAAGCAAATTAAGCTTAATCGGTTGAGATCTTGGGCTGCTGGGGGTACAAATATGTATTGATCATATTATATAGATGTAAGATAGTGATTTCTCTGTTTTCATAGAGGTGGATGTCTAGAATAATGTTTTACTTTACGGTATAAATAGAGTTTATTACGAAAAAATACTTATGTAGGCAAAAATGATAAAATACACGTTTTTACTTTCCTGCATTTGTAAAAAAAATAACTAGCTATTTTTTTATTATTCAATTAGCAACTGCTTTTGCCTAAAGATGAGTGGTCTGCAGGCAGTTAATCATGAGAATTTGAACAGAGTGCTCTCAGTGAAATGTACAATGTAATTAACATTTAGAAAGATATTGGCAAGGAGTTCAATGAAACATTCAGTTTTGAGTAAGATTTGCACAGCACAATGTAATTAACTCTCAAAGGGATATGGGCAAGCAGTCCAATGAAAATAAAAAGTAGGAAATTAATGTTGAAACTATGGGGCTTGACTAGTTGTACTAGTTGTTGCCTCCCCAAAAGATATAGTAGTTTAATACATTAAATATAACTGCATAATGGAGTTTAATGTTGTTTTTCACATCTGGAAGGGGAATAGAGATAAGAAGCAAGCAGTGCAAATGGGAACATAGGTTCTAACATGCACATTACCGTGGTTAAACTTATCTTTAGCATAGGTGATAACTGTGACGGCAGCCATAAATATGGGGCAACTGCTCACATTTGGAAAGGTAGAGCTACTTTTTGAAAATTGTATATAGTTTTGTGAGTTAAAAGAGGATTTTGTTTTGAAAATTTTGTTTTTTCTTGAGTGTTTTGACTGGAGCATACTTTTGATTTTGAAAATGTAACATGGTGTGATGCCCATGCCCTGGGCCCAGTAATCAAGGAGCCTCAGTCCTCACCACTAGCACCAGTGAAGGGCATGCATATTGGGAAGGATAACAAGTGTACATACAGTAAAGTACATTTTCCATTAAGAGCACATGGAGATCACAGTCAGTCTGGAGCTGTGTTTCCCTTTCTCTCTAGATCCCCAAAAAGACTCCCCACTGGCACTGCTATAGAGTGGACTCCTTAGTCAGGATTCCAAGCCATGTCCTCCCAGCACTCCCTCTGTCCAACCAGTGCGTTGTGTCCCTGCCCATGTAGCTGACACACACACTTTGAGATATGATTTATATACAAACACACAGACATTCCTGAAGAAGGCTGACACAGGTTCACTAGCTAAACCCCTTCTGCCAGGCTATAAGGTAGTAGTCCACTGCCACCAGAACCCCTACTTATCAGCTACTATAAGGCCCTTCCCAAAGGGTGTCCAATTTCACTGCAATATTACTGTAATCAAAATAGTAAGTGTGACCCAGGGCTAAAGCTATTGGAGTAGCTTGGACAGTATCACCAAATACATGCAATGTACTCTAAGAGATTAAATTATCTTTACACAAAACAGCCACAGTTGAAAGGTTTAAAAATATTTAATGATAAATAATAAAACCACAAGACAATACTTATTACTTCAACACAATGACATACAGAGATCACAGGAAAATGCTTTAAAATAATAATACTGTAGAATAGTCTGACATAAATATAGAAAACTAGACTAATCTGGCTATTTCTATCTATCTGTAAGAGAAATAACTGCTCTAAATAAATATCTTACTTACATAACAAAGGCAAAGTGCTGGTGAGTTGATGTGTTCAGGTTCAGACAAAATCCAAAAAATGCCTAATTCTCTCTCTGAGAAAGTTTTAAAATAATAACACAGTAATGCTGAGTCATTTCACATTACATCATTCTTGACACTTCTGTGGTTCCCAGGCTAACAGAAACTCAAAATATACATTTCTTAGTAAGCTACACCTGGCCAGGAAGCCACAGCAATAAAAGACATTATACATTTAAAACCTTAGTAATTATCTCTTAAATCAAGACAATAGAAAGCATTTCCTGGTCCAGACATCCAGTCTCTGAGCTTGAGATCAAACAGTCCTACAATGCTTGACTTATCAGCTTTCTTCCAGCAGAGTGTACTGTGATTACATTTTTGAAGCTCAGTACATGTAGTTTAATCATAACATATAGTTCTCTTTACATCTGTAAACCAAGCCTGAGGATTATATTAATATTTACAAGTGACATAGAATTATCTACAAACTTCTATCTAGCTAGGCTGGCATCCTTCACATATCTTCCCTGCTGGAGAACTCAAGCTAGTTTTTCAAGTGACCCTTGAGAAACGTTGCTTGAGAGGGTTAGGTTTATCTGAGTATACTTTACCCCATTCCCTGTCTTGAGATCCCATCTGCATTTGTGTTGCTAACCCCACTGCGGTGCTGCCCTGACATATATGCTTGCAACCCTAGGCTCCATCTTAGCAACTTGGCATTTTGCTGGCTGGCTCAGTGTAACCATGTTAGGGGATTATGATCTGTAACTACAGTGAATTTTCTTCCATACAGATAAGGCTGAAGTTTCTGCAGTGCCCACAGTATGGCTAGACATTCCTTTCCAACAGCTGCATAGCACTCCTCCTGGGGGTGGAGCCCATGACTGAGACAAACCACTGGGTGCTCTTCAAGAAATCTGGCTAAGTACAGCCCCCATGCCATGGATCGAAGCATCCACCTGCACAGCAAATTCTTTGCTGTAGTATGGACTGGCTAACACAGGGACTCCTCCCAAAGCTTCTTTATGCTTGTGGAATGCCTGCTCACATGCTGTGGTCCACACTACCGTATCTGGCCTGTTTTCCTTGTCAGGTCTGTGAGAGGAGCAGCTGTGATACTATAACTGGGGACAAACTTCCTGTAGTATCCTGCTGTCCCTAAAAATGCCCTCACCTGCTTTTTGGTAACAAGTGCAGACCATGCCTGAATGGTTTCCACTTTGGCAGGTTCTGGCCTGATCATAGCACTCCCCACTCTATGTCCCAGGTAGGAGACCTCTGCATATCCACCTGACATTTGCTTGGCTTAATGGTCAACCCTGCCCTCTGTAGTCTGCCCAGCACCTCCCTGACATGTTGAAGATGCTCTTGCCAGGAATGGCTGTTGATGGCAATATCATCTAGGTAAGCAAGGGCAAACCTTCCTGCTGCTGTTAGGATATGATCTACCACACTCTGGAAAGTTTCTGGGGCAATTCTTCATCACAAAGGGCATCTTTGTGAACTCATACAAGCCAAAAGGAGTCACAAAGGCTGACCTCTCTCTAGCACTGGGAGTCAAGAGCACCTGCCAGTAACCTGTGGTAAGATCAATGGTGGTACCACCCAGCTGCTCTAGGGCCTCATCTGTCTTAGGCATGGGGTAAGCATCTGACTCTGTTTGACTAATTTCCTGTAGTCCACACAGAACCTGGTGCTGCCATCCTTCTTTTTCACCAGGATCACTGAGGAGGCCCAGGGACTGTTGGACTCTTGAATTGCCCCTAGTTCCAACATTTCCTGTATCTCCTCCCTCAGAGATCAACTGTCTCAGGCACCCTTTAAGGGGCCTGCCTAATAGGCTTTTGTGGTCCTGTATCCACCTGGTGCTGCACCAGGTGGAGGCTCCCTGATTTCCCAGTGAACATGTCCCCAAACTCCTGTAACACTGCTCGGACTTCTCGAACCTGGGTAGGAAATAGCTGCTGGGACATTGCTACCCCTTCCATTGAGGTATCAGTCCTAGCCTCACAGAGGAGATCAGTCACAAATCTTTCTCAGACTCCTCCAATCCACTGCAAATACTCAGCACAAGGGCCTCCCTGTCAGGGTAAGGTTTCATCATGTTAACATGGTACAGTTTGTGCTCCTGCCTAGCAGTTCCACCATATAGTTAACATCACTTACCTTTCTTACCACCTTGTAGGGTCCCTCCCAAGCTGCTTGCAGCTTGTTGTGTCTGACAGGAATGAGAACCATTACCTGCTGCCCTACAGCATACTCTCTAGCTCGAACATTCCTGTCATAACAGACCTTTTTCTGTTGTTGGGCTTCTGCCAGGTTCTCTTGGGCCAAGCCCATGAGTTCTCTGAGCCTTGCCCTGAGGTTTAGGACATATGCCATAACAGACTCCTTGTGGGATTGACACTCACCTTCCCACTAATCTCAAATTAAATCTAGAGTTCCTTTCACCAATGCCCATACAGCAACTCAAAGGGTGAAAAACCCATGGATTTTTGGGGAACCTGTCTGTAAGCAAACAACAGATGGGGCAAATATTTGCCCCACTCCATCTTAAACTGGTCTGCACATGCCGGTAGCATTGACTTGAGTGTAGAGTTTAATCTCTCAACAAGACTATTAGTCTGGGGATGGTAGGGGGTGGTCTTCAGGTGCTTCATGCCACAGTACTTCCACAGACAAGCCAGCAGGTCTAACATTAAATTGGCACCTCTGTCAGTCAGTATTTCTTTTGGGAAACCTACCCTGCTGAAAACCTCTAACAAAGCTTTTGCCACCTTTTCCGCCTCAATGGAAGACAAAGACACTGCCTCAGGGTATCTTGTAGCATAATCTACTACCACTAGGATATACTTTTTCCCTGTGGAACTTGGGGTACTCAGAGGCCGCACAATATCCATAGCTACCCTCTGAAATGGCTCCCCAATCACAGACAAAGGCATCAAAGTAGCTCTCACCTTGTCTCCTGCCTTGCCTACCTTTTGGCACTGCTCACAGGTCCTGCAGTACCCTGTTACATCTCTGGAAATTCCAGGCCAATAGAAGTTCTGCTTAATATGTTGCTTTGTACGTTTTATGCCCATATGACCTGCTAAGGGAATATCATGGGCTATGGCACAAAGCGCCAGATGGTAGGCCCTAAGCACTACCAACTGCTGTATTCTCTCACCTTCTAGCCCTCCCTTAGGGGTCCACTCTATACAGTAACCCTTTGTCCCAGTATAAAGCATCCCCCTTCTCTTGAGAATCAGGTACCTCACTAGCTACCTGCCTCAGGCCTTGCAGTGTAGGGTCTGATAGCTGAGCCTGTCTCAACTCTCTCTTTGTAACCCTTCCCAGCTTCCCTTCCACAGGAAGTCTAGCATTTTCTGACAGCGGTGCCTCACTGTCAGCCTGGGTACTACTACTCGCCTCTGCCCTTGCAGTCACTCTGTACAAGGGAACATCAGTACCCACAAGCAGCTGTGGCTCACCTTCAGTCTCACTGCTACAGGGTAGCCCCCTCCCTGAAGTAGCCACCTCACCAGTCCTGGCTGCAAGTGTGCAGTCTGGGTCTCCCCCAAGCTACCAGATGCACATGCTTGTCTTCAAGCCTGACTGCATGTAACTGCATTAAAACATGGTACTGCCTCATTAAAATCCTTCCCTATCAGGACATCTACAGGATGGTAGTTTGGTACCCCTGTTGTCTCAAGACAACCTACTATTGGCATATTGTCTTTCCCACTTACTGACTCTCCCACCTTTTGTTCCCCACCTTGCCTCTGTAGACATCTATATGCCACATGGCCCCACTGGTTGTACTCAAAACATTTTACCCTAGGTCCTGGACATGTACCTGGATTAGTGGCTTCCCCTGCTACTGTCAGATTCTGTTGGGGCAGTCTGGGCTGCCCACCATGTGTTCCTTTAGACCCATGAGAACACTGAGTGTCCCTTTCCTGTGCAGCGATGACCTGCTTGCTAGGTATAGGTCTCTCTTCTTCCCCAACTCATTTGAAGTAGCACATTGTCTATCACCTAACCAGATCCTCATGTCCTCAGGCAAAGTGCTAAGGGCTTGTTCCCTCACCACAAGGTCTGCCAGCTCTTCAAAAGTAGTGACCTAACATCCACTCACCCACCTATGAAAATAAGTGCTCAGTTCAGCAACATATTCGTACACACTTTCATCTGCCTTCCATCTATGCTCATGAAACTTTTTCCTATAAGTTTCAGGTGTTAGCTTAGAAAATTCTAACAAACAATTCTTTACAGCATTATAGTTAAAACAGTCAATGTCAAATAATAATTTGGAAAGTACATTTACAGCTTTACCATGGAGTAATGG
This sequence comes from Protopterus annectens, assembly GCF_019279795.1. Classification (NCBI taxonomy): domain Eukaryota; kingdom Metazoa; phylum Chordata; order Ceratodontiformes; family Protopteridae; genus Protopterus; species Protopterus annectens. The sequence goes on from NC_056742.1 coordinate 236,781,553, forward strand.
AGTCAGGAAATGTACCCAAAGCCTTTGGTCAACATCATGCTGTTTACATACCCTCTCAAACATGTGAATGAAACTATCAAAATGATCCCCCTCTGTAAACTGTGGAAGAAATTTACTGACCTTTTGTGCTTCTGGGGTCCAGTTACTCCCTTCCCCATTACCTCCATGACTCTGGTGAAGAGTCAGCATCTACATTTCATGCTGCCTCTGCCTGTCCTTTTTCCAAACACCTAGCCTCCAACTCAAGTCTCTTTAGCTCCAGATGGAATTTTAAGTCCTCTGCAGAAAGGTTGAGCTGTCCATTCTCTTGAGTATTTTACATCTCCACGACCAGTCTGATCATCCTCCTGATTGTTGTTTTCTGATGAACCTGTGACCAAAGCTGCAATCATGTCTGCCTTAGTCAGGTTTCCATGCACCAGTCCTTTAGCCTGGCACATCTCAGTCAACTTGCTCCTTGTCAGCCACCGTACTCTTCTTCTAACATGCTTGCCTGGTCTCCCTAACTAAGCTAACAAAAGAAATAAAACAATTGTGATCTGAACTCTGACTATTCATTGCATGGCTGATTTAGAGTACAAAAACACTTTCAGTGATCACTTTACACAAGCTACAGGAATTCACTATCCACACCACTACAAGCCATTTATTATGTGATGTGGCTAACTCACCACTATCAAACAATTATTTGATGTGGATATCCCACCACTGCCAATTAATATGTAATGGCCATGCCCTGGCCCAGAAATCAAGGAGCCTCAATCCTCACCACTAGCACCAGTGAGGGGCATGCACATTGGAAAGGATAAATACAATTTCCCTTAAGAGCACACAGAAATCACAGTCAGTCTGGGGCTGGTTTCTCCTTTTCTCTCCCGATTCCCAGTAAGACGTCCCACTGGCACAGCTACAGAGTAGAGTCCTTAGCCAGGGTTCCAAGCCAAGTCCTCCCAGCACTCCATCTGCCCAACCAGTGCTTTGTGTCCCTGCCCAAGTAGCTGACACACTTTGAGATATGATTTATATACAAACACACAGACACTCCTGAGGACGACTAGCACAGGTTCAGTAGCTATGCCCCTTCTGCCTAGGCTATAAGGTAGTAATCTGCTGCCACCAGAACCCCTACTTATCAGCTACTATAAGGCCCTTCCCAAAGAGTGACCAATTTCATTGTGTAATATTACTGTTATCCAAATAAGTGTGACCCAGGGCTAAAGCTATTGGAGTGGCTTGGACAGCATCACCAAATACATGCAATGTATTCTTAAGAGCATAAATTACCTTTACACAAAACAGCCACGGTTGAAAGGTTTTAAAAATATTTAATAAATAATAAAACCACAAGACAATACTTATTACTTCAACACAATGACATACAGAGTTCAGAGGTCACAGGAAAATGCTTTAAAATAATACTGTAGAATAGTCTGATATAAATATAGAAAACAACTAGACTAATCTGGCTATTTCTATTTATCTCTAAGTGAAATCACTGTTCTAAATGAATATCTTACATAGCAAAGGCAGAGTGCTGGTGAGTTGATGTGTTCAGGTTCAGACAAAATCCAAAAATACTTAATTCTCTCTCTCTCTCTGAGAAAGTCTTAAATTGGTAACACAGTACTGCTGAGTCATTTCACATTACATCATTCTTGACACTTCTCTGGTTCTTAGGCTAACAGAAACTCAAAATTTAAATTTCTTAGTAAGCTGCACCTAGACTGGAAGTCACAGCAATAAAATACATTATACATGTAAAAACCTTAGTAATTATCTTTTAAATCAAGAGAATAGAAAATAATTCCTGGCCCAGACATCCTGTCTGCGAGCTTGAGATCAGTCATATAATGCTTGACTTATCACCTTTTTTCCAGCAGAGTGCACTGTGGTTACATTTTTGAAGCTTGGTACAACATATAGTTTAATCATAACATATAGCCTGTGGATTATATTAATATTTACAAATGACATAGAATTATTTACAAAATTCTATCTAGCTAGGCTGGCAGCCTTCACACATAACTACACACAGGATAATCCTGCCAATCATTTCTATAAGCATGTAAAGTGTAAAATATATTCAAAAGAATGTCACACAATATGTCAGAGTGATAGCTTATCAGAATGGTTGCATTATCAATATTAACATGGAATGTAAATGACTTAGATGACCAGCAGAGTATTGCATTATATTAAAATGTGTAGGGTGCAAATAGTAATACTACAAGTGAAACATTTGGATAGAAATGAGCTCTGTTCCCAAGGTAGAGCTATGTTGAATGCCATGCATTACTTACCTCCTTTTCATTGACATGGTCCCCTCTTCACTACTATATTTTGCTTCCTGACCTCAGCTGCATTTCTACCATGTGATCAATTTCTTTCTTACACTAAATCCCTTCATTTTATGAATTACTTAGTTTTTCCAGAATTAGGCTAAGGCTCATGTGAAGGTATACCACATCCATAGTATTGAGCTAAGGCTCATGTTAAGGTATACCACATCCACTAGAGCTTCTTTGTCAAGTTCTAGTGTAAACCATTTAGAAAACTGGGCCATGCTGCAATAGTCTGATCATTCATTTTGTAGGCTGTCTTCTCATTAGTATTTTTCCATTACTTTCTCTGCTACTGATGTCAGGCTTATATGCTTGTAGTTACCTGGGTCACTAGGACCTGTTTAAATACTCCAAAGATTTCTGAAGAACAGTGGCAAAACTGCTACTTAAACTTTACAAACATTTGGGGGCAGATTTGCAGCAATACCATGCTGGTTTGAAAAATAAGAACTATGAGACAATAGTCAGAGATGCACTGAACAATACTAATGCAGGCTCATATTTGGACTGTGGATACTGCTGAGAAGCCTATAATGAAACATAAAACAGTGAATGCAATATATACCTACAAATTGTCTGACTTCTCAAAATAAGGTAATCCATTTAATTTCTGCCATTCTTTACTTCCTTCTCTAATTTAAATATGACTCAATACAAAGTACTGTTTCACTGCATGGCTTTCACTCATCCAAGCACTCTTTGATGCAGTACAAACTCACAATTGTAGTCCCTTCCAAAGGTGAGGACACTAAGCCAACAATAAAACCTTGACAGTAGGAACAGTTTATAAAAATAAATGGTGTGTTCCTTTCATTTTATAATCTGTTTATCTATCCTGTTTTTCTGCTGCCTACAAAGAATAAAAATGACAAAATCAGCTTGCTGTGCATTGTGTTCATGATGGCATTCTTCATAACAAGCCAATACAGGCGCTATTGTGTTATCTTCAGATGGTGGTTTAGTAGTTACAACCTCCCTTCACACACATCAATAGGGTGGATTCTGTGGAAGCAATCCCCAGTCTTCTATTATGAGAAAAATCATCACAAAGTTTGCTAAAAGATCCTTTTTTTAAGTGATGTAGAAGACAACTAGATAATTTGATAAAGGCAGCTTGAGCAGTCCAGGGGCAGCACAACAGTTGGTGATCAAAGCACTGAATCTGCAGAATAGCCAAGTGGCAGATAAGCTGAGGAGTTCAGCAATGAATGAGTGGACCATCAACGGAGCATTCTAGATAATAATCTACCCCCACAACAAACATTGCATTTTTTTGCTACACACAGTGATGTCTTGCTCATTGGTGACCATTACTTTAACTAATTTTACCTTCTAACTCCAGACTGCATGCTCCATTCAGCTTATGCGTGGCTTTTTTTCCATTTATAAACTCAAATATCTCTAGTGACTGATCCCATGGTCAATAATTATATATTACCCTTAAAAAGAATGACTGGGATCATACCATAGATAATTTTGAGAGGGACCCATGCAAGGGATAAAGCACTTAAGAGCTGCCTCTGTCCATTAATAGTACAGGGGCATTCATGTGGTAAATTTTCTGTTTCCCACCCATAGCTCTAGGTTGTGACAATATGGACAGGGATGAATTTTGGTTTATGTGGATGGCCTATTCCACAGCAGAGGTATCCACTGCAAAATATACCTGTCACTTCAAACTATTCTGTTGCTGCAGAAAAAGAATTAGATCCTTAGACCAAGTATTTAGGATGCCATTTGACTTGCTCATGTGTAGTAAATTCCATCAGTTATGGGTCAGAGGATGCCTTGGATGCCAGACACAGGTCACCTCTTAGCAGTCTGTAGCATACTGAATATAGTGACACGGCTTTGATTCAGTCCATGTAGGACATGTTTAGGCTTTGAATCCTTTTATTCTGATGACATATCTTACTCTCTTCTGAAGCTTCTCCCTCACCACAATTTCCACACCATTTCTAGTCTGTCATCTCTCTGAGTAGCAGACATTTGATCCCAAGCCAAGTGTCTTTACTGCATTGCCCTTCCATCTTGTCTTCTAGATACAGAGTATGTCCAGTCTCCTCCTTGCTACCACAGCATCGACTGTATGCTGTCAGTGAACCTGTATTGACTGTAGCAGTTGGCAGGTTTAACATCCAGCTTTTGCTCTCAACAGAGATATGCCAGATAACTCAAGCTAGACAACAGCCAGTAATTTATTGACCCAGGGCTGCAGAGCTTTATGGTAGTACACACTCCCACTGTTGGTGTGAGTCCCTGCTGTAGGTTGAATAGGCCAGATCCTCAACCCACTTATCTCTGGAAAATACCCATACATATTTTTGATGCCATAGTCAGTGCAACCCAATCACCTAGAGCCAAGTTTTACACCTTTGGGTAGCTAGCCCTGACAGTGTGTAGTTTGTGATCCATGTGCTCCTATTTACAGGATACTGCACACCACAGTTAATGCCAAAAGAGCTTGGTCAGTACAACTATTCCCCAGCTAGAGTTTGTACTGCTGCCCACAACTCCATTATTGGGTGAGTTTTGAGGTGGAAATTCCACAGAGACACAGGGAGAACATGCAGACTCTACATAAACATTAGCTGGAGGTCAGGACTGAACCTTATACCTTTTGCAGGGTAGGCAAAGATCTTAACCATTATGCCAACTGTGACTGATTCAAAGTAAAGTCTGAAACAAGCTTGGGCATGAATGAGTGATTTTTTTCATAAAACACCATATACCTATGGAAGAACAGGTACTGCTCACCCAACTTGAGAGCTTGCAACTCAGAAACTCTTCTTTTAGTTGCCAGAGCAATGAGAAGAATAGTTTCACATGTGCTTCACCATAATTGTTTTGTGATTTGAAATCTTTTTTTTCTGCCATTTTTCATTGTATGATGCTCTGCCATCATGTAATTCTCTATGGAATGCCCTCTAACCTTTGACATTATGTTAGGCTAAAGCTGTCAGGTCACTGCATGAAAACAAATTGTGAGTGTTTTTTCCTAGTGATAGCAATGATGTCCAAGTATCAGTTTAACTTCTGGTGTTGAAATTCTAAATCATTACAAGGATGAACCTTATTTGAGTTCAGCAGGAAGTTCACATGACACAGGTATTGATGTTGATAAGGATATGTGGCCTCCAACATACCACAGTGAAAGGTATTTAGGAAATCACAAACTGTATGGGTTCTGCCTGGATATAATGAAAATCTTTTGCTGATGATTACTAACTTAATATATTTTAAACTGGTGACTGTATTACTTTCATTTGCTGGTCACAATTATCACTGTTTTTTCATAGCAGTGTACTGTTGTTTTGCTAATGTTTAGAGCAGCAGTTTGTGATATAGAGGAAGGTAGTGAATGGTATTGATCTGTTGAAAATTAACTATGAATATAAAATTAGGAACAAGTAATGTAATGATACACACAGAAGCTGTCTCATACATCATTGTCTCTCTCACACATACATTTATATATATATATATATATATATAGAGAGAGAGAGAGAGAGGCTCTTGGGCAAAAGAGTAAAATTTGGAGAGAGAGGCTCTTGGGCAAAAGAGTAAAATTTGGTGCATTGTTTCAGTTATTCTGTAAGTTATGTGAACTTTTTTTTTTTTACCTTGAGAAAGGTATGTACTGCATAGGGATAGAGATAGGTCTGTACTGCAGTTTACAATGGAACAAAGGCTTATTCCTGAAACCATTTAGAGGCTGATAGTGTGTGGGATGATGATAATGCTAGGAGCAGATCATGGATGTAAACTTTGATGTGCACATAGGAGTCACGTATTAAGTATGCAACAGAATTATGTTAAAGTCGTGTGTGAAAACCCAGCCAGGGACATTCTACAATAATCTGGAAAGTTAAAATGTATGTGTAACACAGCTAACTTGGATGCCTGAAGACAAATACAAAAATGGGCAATTACTTCTACAGAAGCAAAACACACCACTTATACCATTTTTAAAAATGAACTGCAACAAGCATGAAATTACCAGCACTACAACACATAGATAGAACCTATTTCATCATTGCAGAAACTTAACAGTAACTCCTTGAAAAGTAGTGCCTTGCAAAATAGCAAAACACCCATTACAATACTGATTAGATTACAAAACTGTAGATGAATACATTTACACTGTTTTTATCCAGACACAGTTAAAGCCCATGAAAAAATAAGAGCATGTCTGAAAAAAGTGTATCATGCTTCAGTATTTACAGCTCTACTCCAGCACGGTTAATCTAACATGAAATTGTGCTGGGGGACAGTGTTTCACAGAAAAATAATTTTCAAAATGACAACAGAAGTTCTGTCTTGACCATTTCATCTTTGGAATAAATAATTCCACCAAAGAAAACATACACACAACAGCGACCACTACAGTAAATAATACTGCTAATGCAGTGCATGCAAAACAAAAGCAGAGCATTTAAACAACTGTAACAAATCACCTTACTATCTCATGAAGGAATGACCTGTTTGCAAGGAGGTCTCAAGTCTAACACTCCTTTCAGAAACTGTTTTATCAAAATTGAAGAAAGTGGACAGACATGCTGAAATAGTTGCAAGTTGTATTCTGACAGAGAATTATGAAAGACCAGAGGCTAGTAACTCACACAAATATTTTAGTATCAGTGGTACATAATCCCTGATAAGGCACTGGTCATTGGCTAGCTCAAAGAAGAATACATTTTCCGCTTGCCAATTTAGGATTTCCTAGTAGCAGGTTTTTCTTGCCTCCCTTACTATCTGCTGCATGTCCTCTGAAAATAGGTGCCTAAACAAAATTAGAATTTAATCATCCAGATACTTAATTGAAGATATTAGAAATTGAGGTGCATCAGACTCCCCTTGTCTTATATAAGTAGATCCAGATTGTGAGGAAGTTTGTTGTAATTGCCCTTCCATAAGAAGGGATAAACAATGTTGCCTGGGCCAAAATGGAGTCACCACAAGTATTGTTATAGAGTCCTTCTGAATCTTCAAAATTACACAGGGACATCATTGGAAAAGATGGAAATGCATAAAGGAACATTACTGTCCATTGGAATGAGAAAGAATCTGTTTTCTAGATCTGTTTGCGAGGAGTCCTGGAGCAGAATTTGTTGAGTTATCTGTTTTGAAAGGAGGCAAACTGATCTGTTTGAGGTGTTCCAATCAGTTCCTGGAAGACACTCTTCATTCATTTTCCATTTGAGAGGGTCTATCCTGGTTCTGTTCAGCTTCTCTGTCATGTTATGCTGTAATGGAATGTAGGATATCTAGATGGTTAATGCGTGCTGAAGAGCTACCTTCCAAGATATCATTGTCAGCCTACACAGTGGGTATGAACTAGCACCCACTTGCATTACAATGTACCACATCACAGTGGTGTTGCCTATAACCATCTGAAGAAGTCTTGCGGTTATAGATGAATTTTTAAGGTACAGCTTGCAGCCAATGATTCTTTGACATTTATGTGCTTTGGTCTGTTTGAGGAATCCCACAGGCCTTGTCCCTTTACCCCCACTGAAACCGCCCCCAAGCAAAATCTGTAGTGTTTGTAGTTACAGACTGAGTTGGAGATGGAATAGAAAAGGGGAGACCTGAATTTACTTGTATTTGTAGTCTCCACCAGTGCAGTGTCTTTTTTTTTTTTTTTTTTACAAAGTCCAAGATTGGAATTTGAAATTACAGAGGATGCAAATTTTGGGTCTGTGTTTTTTTGAAATCATTGAATTTTTCTCCTGAAACCTGGCAATGGGAACAATGAAAAACATAGATGCCACAAACCTTAGGATCCTAATGTATTCTCTTGCTGAAGTCTGAGACTGGGTTGAAAAGCTAAGAAAATTTTCCAGATAAAAGTCCACAACCTTCTCCTGCCAAACAAGCATTTTTCTGTAGGATGTCAATAAGACATCCTAGAAAGACAATCCTCTGTGACAGGGTCAGTTAGGATTTCTGAATATTTATCTGGAGCATCAGATTGTTCATAAGAGATGAAACTCAAAGTAACTGAAATATAATATCTTCTCAGTTCAGGGTGAACATCCACTTGTTCACATAAAAACACCACATTTATCCTGGCTATAATCTGAGAAAAGGAAATTTCCTCCAAAGGAGATTGTAAGGACCAAGTTTCTTCAAAATCAGATGTTTGGGCTTGAGAATCTGCTGAAGATGAAGCCTTGTCTCTGTGTACATGTCAGAATCATCTAACATGTCTTCCTCAGGAATGTTTTATTGACCAGATTTACAGGTACTGTGTTCTGTGCACCAGGATTGACCATCTGCAACAATTTCTTACCTAAGGTAAGAAAATCATCTTTTCTTATAGATACCATGTCTTCAGAAGAACAGTGTCTAATGTTTTTTTTTTTTTTCTTTACTGGTATTTTTGATGACTGACTAGGAAAAGGAATTTTTGCTCCATCCACTATTGTTCCATAGATGGTAAAGATGTTTGAACACTGGAACAGCAGAAGATGTGCAAGTGAATGTTCTAGGGAATGACTGCTAGCCACTGCACAGTCACCCACTATCGGCTTTTGATACATGACCTCTATCTGAGCCCATGTAGTCAGAAAAGACTCTGTTCAGAAAGTATGATGTCACTTCAAAGTATGGCAGGTAAGTTGTCAACATATATTTGAAAAAAAAATAAAGGTTTACGTAAGCAGTACATTTTGTCACTAAATAAGATCCCTAATAAGCCAAAGCTAAAAATAGCAGCCCCCGATAGGAAGTTTCTGATATTAAAAAAATACTTTCTTTAAGGAACAGAACCATTTAAATAGAATAAAAGTAAACATAGTAATATTTTGCATATATATATATATATATATATATATATTCTTTAAGAAGCAGAACCATTTAAATAGAATAAAAGTAAACATAGTAATATTTTGTGTATATATATATATATATATATACACGCAAAGTATTACTATCTATATCTATAGCGCTCTCTCTTTGTCTGTGTATATATATATATATATATATATATATATATATATATATATATATATATATATATATATATATATATATATATATATATATAAAGTTAACATTTCTGTGTGGAAGGGTTCCCCAAAAGTGAATTTTCTGCCAAAAAGAAGCTGAAGGCTGTCTGTTGCTCTTGTGAAGGCTTTGAGCTGCTTCTTCATGAGACAGCAAGAAAATACTAAAGACTTTCAACTCTGACTACTGATTTTCATTCCTCAGTGCTGACCAATTAGCAGTCAGACTGGAAGTAACGGAGGGACCCAGATCTTTTGGAAGATGGAAAGTAGTACCTTGGGCAGGACACAACACATACAGCCTAAGCGCTGCTGCAGCAGTGGGAATGATAAACATCACCATATCTCCATATTATTTTTGCCAGCCAACAGCAAGGTAGTAAATAGTACATTTTGGTCACTGCAAAATTTATGGATTTGTCACACTACCATAATTATGAATAGATACACAAACTCTCATTTTCTGTATGCAGTACAGAGCATGTGTATTGCTTAGCTTATCAAAATAATGACATCAAAATAATGATAGCCCTTATATTTTGGTCAGTACCTAAGGGACCATATTTAGGAGATGGCATCAATATTGACAACCTGATGCTAAGACAGGAAGTATATGAAACATACATGCAGACATATAATAATTTGCCTTTTTTTTTTTTTTAGATTGATAGCAGGACATGAAATGTGTGCAGCGCAGTTGCATATATATCTTTCTAGCTATAAAAGTCTGTTTAACTTGCAGATTATAAGAAATGCTACATTTTATGTTACTGTTTTTTAATTTCTCCAAGTCTTTTGGGTTTCTGATACCATGATGGGAGTGGACCCCATTCCTAAGTCAAAGTATGATTAAAGTTCATGAAATTAGTATTCTTTCAATCTTTGATGTTAGCCAGAAGTGCGCTGCACAGCACCCACAATATGCCCAGCACTGACTCCTTCTGCAATTTATATGGCATTACATATATTGGTAATATTTCTAAGTAGGATTGTAAATTATTTTTTATAAGACCAGTTGCTCCTATTACCATCGGAACTGTGTAGGTAACCTTCTTTCACATTACCCTCATTTCTGTGTGCAAATCCTAGTATTTTATGACTGTGTGTCTCTCTGTACAGAAGACACTGTAGTCACTGCGTGTAGCAATTTCAATGATCAATGCTACTTTTGTCTTATTTTCATGGACCACTATGTCAGGTTTTCCCATATCTATTTTTGAGCTGTTGGTAATGGATAATCCCATGTGATATATAAACTTCATCATTGCTTTATGGCTCATGTTTCCAATGTTTTCCAGCTACTTCAATATTATAATGTTTGCAAAATTCCCAATGCAACAGTCGACAAATTATTATGCCTTTCAGTATACAGTCCTTCCACCATTAGAATATCACAACTAGCAACAAGATATGCAGCTCTGTCTAATTCTATTTTACAAAACCTACATTTGTCTGTTTTTTTCCAAATGTTAAATGGACTTTGTAAACCAATGTGTACATAGTCCACTATCTTGAGCCGCCAATATTAACCTTTTGTCTTTTGGTTTAAATTCACCTCTCCTTATCCATTCCTATGTTTTATCCTAATCAACATGAGGTTGTTCCAAGAGTTTCTGTACTTATATTTATGCATTTTCCACATTTCTTGCCTTCTCATCTATATATATATATATATATATATATATATATATATTTTTTTTTTGGCACATTAAGTTGCTGCCTGATTTCTACTTCTGGTTTGATCTCCATTCCCGCTTCACACCGATATTCTTCTCCTAAACTAAGTAGGGAAGCCATCTTAGACTTATTCTCATCATGTTTTAAAACTTTCACTACATTTGGTTCTTGTGAGGTCAGCAGATGTGTATGTAGTCCTACAAATGCAGATCTATACATGTAATCAATTTTGAGGAGGCCCATACCTCCTTCAGAATAGGGACTATATAGTCTTGGTATACACTGTTTTTTATAAATCATTTGATAAGCATGAAGCATCCTTCTTGTATTCCTGTCCAACCAATCCAACACCTTTTGTGGCAAATCAGTCACTCTAAAACTCTAAGTTAGGACAGGAGGAGCAAATTGGTTTATATCTTGGACTTTGTTCCTAGATATCAGCACTGTTTTCAGTATTAATTTGGGTCTTCTAAAATATTCCATAATAAGTTTTATTCACATTTGTTCATGTTTTATTGTTGATCCTTCATCATTTCCCAAATATTTATGCATTCCCTCATGCTCAAATTCTTTTATATCACATGCCTGTCCCAGGCTGATGTTTTCTTGGTGTTGCAGCTTTCCTGCTTTAAAGGTTGCTTTTGCATATATATATCAAGACCAAATGACATTCTTATGTCATCTGAAAAAGTTTTGACTGCTTGCAGTTGTACTTTCAGTTCCTCTTCTGATGAACTATACAGTTTTAAGTCATCCACAAAAAGAAGATAAGTCTTTACATTTTGTTGTTTTCTTGAAGCCAAATTGTAGCCATGATTTAATCTGTTAAATAGATAGCTTAATGAGCTAAGAGCAAGACAAAAGAGCAGTGTTGACAGAGTCACCCTGGAATATCCCACTTTGAATTTCCCTGGAATAATAATTTGTCCTTTATTATGGCTTAATTGCAAAGTGGTCTGCCACTGTTTCATGGTCAGTATAATGTAATCAATCAGTGTAAGATGTATCTTATACATTTTTAAGCACTCTTTTATCCATGAATGTGGGAAATGCTTTTTTTTTTTGTAGTCTAGCCATGCCATACTTAGATTCTTCCCCTTTTTAAAGTTCTCCATTATGACTTGATTTAACAACAAATGATGCTTTGTTCCATATGACCTTCTTTTATTACCCTTTTGTTCCATTGCCATGATTGAGTTTTCTTCTAAATGACTATAAACTCTGTCGGCATCAATTCAGATATAGTTTATACATTGTCAGAAGGCATGTTATTGGCCTGCAGCTTTTGGGATAGCTTGCAAGTTCACTCTTAAGTAGGAGCATTGTTCTTTCTGTTGTTAACCAGCCTGGTGTTTGTTTGGGGTGTGCATATAAATAGTTCTTATGCATGGCTAAATCTTCATAGATAGATGTTAATACTATTAGCCAGAAATTAGGTACTGCATCTGGGCCTGGAGTTTTCCAATTAGAGGCTTTTCTTAACTTTGTTTCAGTCTCTGGCCTTTTCTTCATCCCATTTCATATCCTGTACCTTTAAACTTCTTATTCTTTCTTTTACTTCTTCTATCCATTTAGAATCTTTGTTATGTTCCACATGATCTTCATAGATATTTCTCCAAAATGTATCTACTACTACTTTTTTGGGTGGTCTTTCAATTCCATTTCACTTGTATCCCAATTCTCTATAAAACTTTTTGGGATTATCAATAAATTGCTTATTTTGTACTTTTCCCTTATATTTATCTGTATATCTTCTAAGTTTTTCTGCCTGTGCTGAAATTTTTCATTTATTTGCAATACAGCATGATGGATCCTGATCTGTTCTACTACTGTGCGTTACTTTTATCATGTCTATTTTTCCTGAATATTTTTGTTGAACTGTTCCTTCTTCTATATACATTTAACAGTGATACTTCTTGTCTTAGTTATCTCTGTTTGATACTTCTATGATGGTATTTGATTTCTCCCCTTCCTTTCCCTCACTACCCTGTGTTCCTGTGGTAGAATTTTATCTGTTATTAATTTAGCTGCACAGTAATATATCCTGTTTACGGCTGTTATATCACATGGATCTCTGTGAACAGTCCTAATTACTTGTGTTCATTTGTTTTATCAAACTTCTAACTTTTGGGGTTTTATTGACCATCTGGATTCTATTTCTTTCATTGATCTTAATATGTCTATTTGTATTAAATCAAGCAATTCTCCTCTTAGCTCATTTTCTTCTAAAACTGAGAGTACATTTTTTGTGCCCTCTCTGTCAGAGGCTGGCAACATGATTAGTAAGGTATTAGTTTGAAACTTACATTACTACAAACAAATTGGATGCCATACAGTATGTGTATGCAGTACAGATGCAGAGCTATACCAATTTATTAGATTACAAAAATTATGATATTCTTCATATTTTTGAAAATACCTCTCTCCAAGGGAGCCTAGCAATATGATGGATAAAGTATCACTTTGAAGCTAGCATCAGTACTAACATCCTAATCTCAAGATATGGTCTATGCAGTACTCATGCAGATATACAACAACCTATTTACTTGACAGTTTATGAAAAGTAATACATTTGACATATTTTGTCAATATCACTCGAGGAGTATGCCAACATGTCAGATAATGCATCACTTAGAAGCCTGTATTACTAAGAACTGACTAGCTGCTAGAACATTGTGTGTATGTAGCACAGCTGCAGATAAGTGTTTGTTAGGTAGATTCCAAAAATGATACTTTTCATACTTTTATAAAATGCCTCTCCAAGGAAGTAAGGTAACATGATGGTTAAAATATAATTTTGACGTTGGCATCAATAAGGGGAAATTGCCACTAAATATTGATGTCTGTCTACCAAAACTGCAAGGGAAGATTACCACCAAATCATGATGTCTGCTTACCACAAGTGCAGAGATGCAAGTTTATCAGATTCAGAAAATATTTTTCATAATTGCATCAGTGTTTCTGGAAAAGGAAATGGCGACATAAAGGCTCTCATCAGTATGCACAAATCGCCTGTTAATACACAACCTCTATCTAGTACAGGTGTGGAGATATAACAGACTGTAGTTGTCTGGTTTTTAAGATATATGATAGATTTGATATTTTGCACACTATCTCAGTAAATGATCATAGCCCAATGCTGGCTGAGGTCTCACTTTGAAGTGAACACTGAGACAAGCTAGTTACAGACATTGCGTGTCTACATGGTAGAGTCACTGAGATACTGTAACTTGTTTTATGAAATAAAATGTGCATAAAATCTGTGCTGATTACAGAACAAATTATAAAATAACACTTTTAAGTTACAAAGTTGAGATTCACACCATTGTGAAGATCTACATATGCTGAAGAGCTCCTTCTAAGTGAATAAGTTAACAAATCTTCAGTATGCTGCCCAAATACATTCTCGGTATCAATGTGTATAATGATAACTTCAAACTTAACATCTTCTGGTAATGGCAAAATTCTGAACTGAGGATAGCTTCCATCTGCAAAGTACAGACCTTGGACCTCATTAATGTGTCCACATTTTCTAATATGATAGCCTAGTTTTGATACGCAGGCACCCAACATTAACAGCTTATTCTTAGTGCCTGAAATAGACAACAGTTGTACAGCAATTCCCACCTTTTGTAAAACAGGACTCTGATACCAGATAATGTGAGACAGGCCACTGATGGTTCTACTAGGGACAGCAAAGGATGCAGTTTATAGAAAGTATCACAAACCCTAGATTTCTCATTAGTGGAGGTCTAACAACTGTATTCTCTTTTTTGATATTGGATATAAGAAAGGGAAATAATAGCTGGCTCCAATCTTCGGTTTCTTAATAAATTTTATCTGTCAGGAGGAGCTCTATATTTTTGCCTCTTCAGGAACAGTTGTGATTCTGCAGATTTCCAAAAGCCCCATCAAATCAAGTAAATACTTGGGTACTAGAGGAAGAGTGCAAAGAAGAAATTTTTGAGTTGTTATTTTGTCTTTTTTGGTTAAAGTCTTCACCTCAGATGCATGGTGTAATTCTGACCTCTGTTTATTGGCTAGACTTGTAATAGTGTACAGATTGACAGCCTGGTATTTACCTATGAGCAAACATAACTTTCAGGGGTGTGGCAGATGACATGGGTGCTGATCTGCGTCCACACCCAAGGGAAACATCAGATTTTAAGAAATATGATTAATTTCTTACTTTTATTATAATCTTTCTCATCTGTGGAAGAACAAAGGGAAATCATTTTTTCAGTTCTGGGAAGAAAAAGTACCAGGAGTGGATCTGGGATATAACCACACAGACCTTTACAGATGATGGAAAAAAAGTCAGCCAATAAACTTACATGAATTTAGAACATATCGGGATGATTTATATTTTAGGGCCCATACCCAAGTTGTATGTTTGAGGTGGGTGTATCTTCTGGGGTTTTTGCCTTTGCTGCTGACCATGCAATATTCTTTGCAAATCAGCTATAGACTGACACAGGTCTATGAATATTCACTGATACCTACACTTTTTTGCGCTGGAGAAATTATGATCATCGAAAGGAAAGTGGAGTCTGCACCCATTTTAAAACCTTGAAAAAAATCACAAAATACTTTTTTGCCATAATACCCTCTTTCTCCAGCAAATATCCAGGCATAGAAAATAAAAATAAACCTAAATGTGTTTCTCATGTGCTCATGGAACTTCAGTGATGTTGATTTTTGCTTTTTCTCCCTGGCGCTCATAAAACATACAGCTTATTTATTTTGACAAGCTAAATTATTTCTGTAATAAGAGCTTTTGAAGGTCTATCAGCACAGGTTCATGTGTACTTAACTAGGCTACTATCCATAGAATCATAAGAAGCGTAGCCTTCCATTCCCATGGTAGTTTTTGGCCCTTATATTTTGTGTACAAATAACCTAGAGATGGGCAAAATAAGAGCATGTTGGGAGCTTTACATGCCCCTGTCCAGCAGGGACAAGAGTACTAAACTAGGGTTGAACTTGAATTCACCCATTAACATTTGAATAGGGTAATATAGTTACCTTAAGTGCAGTGGAAGGTAGTTCCACAAAACTGGAATTCTTTGTGATGCATACTTATCTCTCCAACATGATCTATATACATTGCAGAAGAAATTGAGATCTCTTGAGCAGGTGTTTATGCCACCATTAGACTTCTGAATGTGTAATAGGTCTGAAAGACTAGGGTCTGTTGAGACTGAATTCATGAGGCAGAGATCACTTCTCAGTAGCTTATACAATACTGAGAAGGACAAGGCTTTGAGATGAGCCACATAGTATTTATGATTTAGACCTTGACTTTCTTAGTGAGGAAGTATTGTGGTTGTTCCAGTTATGATACATGATTGAACAAGTATATGCCAAAAGGGGCATTAAACTCATTGATTGGCCTAAACAGCACCAAATGTAGTGGAATGATTATAGCACTGGGCTTGGACACCATACCTATAGCTATAAGCTGTGAGATGAAAAAGGACTTCCTTACAATTGTGGACACATGGCGATCAAAGGAGTTTGTTGTCAACATAGGTTCACATATTCTTGTATAAGGGATCAATTTTCAGGGGTGTGTTGTCAATGTCATAGTTACAAGAACAGTCATGCTTACTGAAAGATATGTTTATACATTTCTTGGCATTTAGTTTTAGTCCATGGTTTTGACACCAGCTATTTGTTTGGGACAGTTCCAAAGTAAGAGAAAAGTACAGTTTTGTACCTACCATAAATGTAGATGTCCGAGAGACATGCAACTGCAGTCATAACATGTGGGTTGTCCTGCCTCAGGCAGCCCTCGGTCGGCCGGATTCCAAAGTCTGGGTCCGACGTCGGCTGATGTCGCATTTCTCTCCGACGTCAGAGCGGCTGGAGTATATAAGCATCAGCCGACGCCATTTTCTTCAGTGTTTCTTGCCCCAGATGCCAGGTGCCCACCAAGGAAGGCTGTAATCAAACTGGAAGACAAAAACAGGATTCCAAACAAATACATGAGCAATAAAACAAATACACCATAACAGATATCCCCAGCTAAGAGAGAAAGGGATAGGAGTGGACCCTAAGCATAGAGGGGTATGGAGGGAAAACCCGACTGCAGTTGCATGTCTCTCGGACATCTACATTTATGGTAGGTACAAAACTGTACTATGTCCTTCAAGAATGCAACTGCAGTCATAACATGTGGGTAGAATACTATAGCTTAGCTGGGGGAGGAGGTATGCTCTAGGAGAGGGATGGTGTGGCAATCAAACCCTGCAGGACTGCCGAAGCAAAGCCTGCTCTGGATCTGGAATATAGGGGGAGATTGTAGTGTTTTGAGAATGTATGCACGGAGCTCCATGTAGCAGCTTCTAGAATGTCCTTTGTAGGCACCCCTCTTAAAAATGCTGTAGAGGTGGCTGTAGCTCTGGTGGAATGTGGTCTGACATAGGCTGGAACAGTCTTTCCATGAAAGGAATAACAGAATCTGATGCAATGTCCAATCCATTTAGAAATAGTCTGTTGTGAAATTGCTTTTCCTTGGACTGCAGGGGCGTAAGCTACAAAAAGCTGTTCAGACTTCCTACTGGCCTTGGTTCTGTCCAGGTAGTATCGAGTTGTCTATGAATGTCCAAGGTATGTAAAAGCCTTTCCCCTTATTCTCAGGATTGGGGAAGAAGGCAGGCAGATGAATGGCTTGATTTAGAGAAACCCTAGATACCACCTTTGGCATAAAGGTAGGGTTGGTCCTTAATGAAACCCTGTCTCTGTGGAAAATAATAAAGGGTGGTATTGCCATTAGGGCCTGTAGTTCAAACCCTTCTTGCTGAGGTAATTGCCAACAGGAAAGCTGTTTTCCATGAGAGAAACTGCAAGTCAACTGAAGCTGCTGGCTCAAAAGGAGGTAGAGTCAGTTTTTCTAAGACAAAATTGAGGTCCCAGGCTGGCACTGGGGCCTTTCTTTAATGTTCTTGATTCCCTGAGGAATTGTCTTAGTAAGGGTGAGAAAAACAGGAGGATCAGTGTTGTATCTAGCTGAAATGGCAGATGCATGTATTTTTATTGATGAATATGAGAGGCCACTCTGTAACATATCTGCCAAATATTCCAAGATAAGTGGGATGTTCAGTAATGATGCATCATGCCCTTGCTGGTATTCCAATTGCTGAATCTTTTCCACTTGGCTAAGTAGACCTTTCTGGTGGACGGTCTTGAGCCTCTGTTAGTATCCGCTGAACTTCCTTAGAGAGGTAAGTTGAATTTATTTATGGGATCTCCCAGGCTGTTAGCTGCAGAGTCTGAAGGTTTGGATGCAGTGTTTCGAAATTGTGCTGAGTCAAAAGTAGAGGCCACTGAGGGAGGGCCCACCTCCTGGTGTGACATATGCTCCGTAGTAGTGGGTACCAGTGTTGTCTTGGCCAATCCGGAGCTATTATGATTCCCTTGGGCTTCTCTGCTTTGATCTTTAGTAATACTGAGGTCATCAGTGGCAGAGGTGGGAATGCATAGATTGCTAGGGAGCTCCAGTTGAATGAAAGAGCATCTATTTTCCAAGCCTTTGGATGGTATGTCCTTGTGCAAAATTTTGGTAGTAGATGATTGAGGTGAGAGGCAAATAGGTCCGCTTCTGGCTTGCCCCATCTCGAAGTGAGTTGTCTCAAAGCCTTCCGATGCAACCTCCACCGCTGTGGATTTGTGAAATTCCTGCTTAGGCTGTCCGCCAACACATTGTCTTTTCCTGGAACAAACTGTGATTGTAACTGGATGTTTAGACTCAGTGATTTCTCCCAAAGCTGCATTGTCAGTCTGCAAAGGGATAAGAGTGAGTGCCCCCTCCTTGTGTATGTACCACACCACCGTGGTGTTGTCTCTCCGTAGCATTACGTGACCTTCCTGGAGTTGGTTTGAAAAGCCTCGATAGCATGCATTACTGCCAGCATTTCCTTTTGATTTATATGCAGATGTGTTTCCTTTGGAGACCATTGTCCTTGTATACATCTGCCTTCCATGTGCCCCCATCCGAGGTTTGAGGCATCTGTAGTCATGGTCTGTGTTATCTGTGTTTTGAATGACAAACCTGTGTTTTCCTGCTCACGAAGCCCACCATAGGAATTCCTTTTGTAAGCATGGAATGAGTGGTATGATTGTCTCCAAGTTGTTGCTGTGCTGAGACCAAACGCTTTTTAGGTACCATTGAAGCTTTCTCATGTGTAGTTTTGCTAATGGAACCAGTAGAATGCAGGATGCCATGTAACCCAGGGCCTGTAGGAATCTCCTTGCAGACATCTGGGTGAGTTTTGCTAAATCTTTAAAGTACTGAGTTAACTTCTCTTGCTTGTCTTCTGTCAGGTAAGCCATTTGAGAGGCTGTGTCTAGTTTGGCTCCTAAGAAGATTATTTGCTGGGATGGCTGCAGTCTTGACTTTTGGAAGTTGACTGTGTATCCCAGAGCTTGAAGTAATTGTATGACATATTCCAGATTTTTTGTCAACATCAGTTTGTCGTCCGCTTGTATGAGGCAGTCGTCCAGGTACGGGTAAATTTGTATACCCTGGAGCCTGCAATGAGCAATTACTGAAGCCAGGCATTTTGTAAACACTCTGGGCAGTAGATAAGCCAAATGGCAATGCTGAGAATTGATAATGCTCTGGCCCTGCAAGAAATCTGAGGTATCTTCTGCAACTGTGTCTGATAGGGACATGCAGGTATGCCTCCTTGAGGTCCAGAGTAATCAGCCACTCCTTGCCCAGCATGGGAAGGAGTTGCTGCAGAGTCAGCATTTTGAACTTTGGTACCATGAGAAAGGTGTTTAATGCGGACAAGTCCAGTATTGGTCTCCATTGAGTTTCTTTTCTTGGAACAAGGAACAGTCTTGAGTAAAATCCCTGTTCTTGTTCTTGTTGTGGAACTCTTTCTATTGCTTTCATTTGAGTTAGCAGAGATTTGCTTGATAGCCTCTGCCCTTTGATGTTGTGGTAGATTTGGCATGCCTTGTTTTCTTGGTAGGGTATGAAAATGAAACCTGTACCCTCGGTCTATAATGTCCAAAATCCATTTGTCCTTTGTCAGTCTGTGCCAGTTTTCTGCAAACAGAGATAATTTTCCGCCAAGGAGCTTCTAGTTGTTCCCTGGTAGGCGGTAGTAGAGGAAAGTCATTGAGATTGTGGTTGTTGGGCAGGAGGAACCCCTGCGTCACCTCTTTGGTTTCCTGGCTGCCATTGTCGTCCCTGTAAGGGCCTCTGTA
The DNA here is from genome assembly GCF_019279795.1 of Protopterus annectens. NCBI lineage: Eukaryota > Metazoa > Chordata > Ceratodontiformes > Protopteridae > Protopterus > Protopterus annectens. The sequence goes on from NC_056742.1 coordinate 236,801,801, forward strand.
TTGGCCTCTTCCTCGGCCACGTCTGTTCTTACCCCTTTGAAACTTTTCTGGATTAGGAAAGGACCAGTTTTTTGAAGGCCAATTCCTACTGAATCTGGGGGGTTGAACCTGGAGGAAATCCTTTACAGTTTGAACTGATTTTGCTTTTTCTTCAATGGTCTTTAGCACATCCTTAGCATTTGCACCAAAAAGCTTGTTCTTTTCCAAAGGTGCATCCAGAAGTTTTGCTTTTACATGATCTGGTAGAGGTTGATCTTTTAACCAAGCATGTCTTCGCATCACTGCCCCTGTCATAGCTGCCCTACATGAAGCTTCCAGTGCATCATATCCACACTGCAGGAAGTGATTGCTTACTTGCTGAGTGTTATGTACAGCTTCCTGCAAAGTCTTCCTGTCTAAAGGATCAGGAGAAGCTAGTGTTTTTGTAAATCTTCTAAGAGATAATCCTGATATTGGAACATATGAAAAAGGCAATTTAAAGCTCTCATAGATAAAGTAGTGGAAGTGTAAACCTTTTTACCCCATCTCTCTAAAGACCTTGCCTCCCTGTTGGAGGGCAAAGGATTTTTAGAGGTGGAGGCTGAAACTCCTTTAGGCCCCTATGAAATAGTTTCCAAATCAACAGTATGGGCCCTGAATAAATGGGAATGAGTTTCTGGAACCCTGTAATACCTGTCTGGCTTGGCTGGTGCAGGAGGGAGAGTATCAGGGGTAGCACTAGAATCAGAATACAAATCATCCAGAACATCAAGTACAGGAGGGATAGCTAAGGGCCTGTGCTGAGGCTTCTTAAGGAAAGTCCTAAGGCGTTTCCTGGAATCAGAATATTCTTGGCCCTGCCACTTGAAATGTTCCCTCATGGTGTGCAGAACTTCCCCAAAGGAAATATCCTCAGGAGGGGAGGCCGAAGGAATGGAATCTTCTGCATCTGAGTCCTCATAGGTCTGGAAGAGCTCTTCCTGGCTATCAGAGTGGACAGAGCCCTCAGAGTCTTCATCTGAAGGAGTAGGGTCAGAGGGTTCAACCCGGGGCCTTTTATCAGGAGGAGGCTGGGATCTCTCTGGATGGGTCTGTGAACCTCTAATCATGGAAATTAAATCAGCAGCCATGGACATAATTTGTGTCTCTGGAGTCGGCTGAGGTAAGGATCTAGAAGTAATATGCTTTGTTTTGCTGGCTGCCTTAGCCTTAGTGTAGGCCTTAATATACATGGCCATAGCAGGCCTGGCAGCTCCACGTGCAGGAGTGACCTTGTCTACAGCAATGGTCTCGGGCATCTCCTCGGTTTCGGTATCCGGAGGAAAATCTATAACTGGCGTTGGAGTAATGTCTGGAATCGGAGTTGTCGGTACTGCGGTGTCTTCAGTTCGGAGCGGTGGAGAGACCGTCTCAGAGGGAACCGGAGCACTCGCGCTAGTTTTTGGTGTGGAGTCGGTAGTAGACGTGGGCCGAGGATGTCGGTCCCGGTCTTTTCGCTTTTTGGGAGTTTGCGATGTCGGAAGATCCGACGGCATGGTATAAGCAAATTTATCGCCGAAAAAGTCTTCAGCGAACTCCGCCCGGCGCCTGAGAGTGCGCTTGTTGAAGCGAGCACAGGCTACACAGGCCGAGACGTTGTGGTCTGGGCCCAGGCAAGGGAGGCAGTAAGAGTGGAAATCCTTATGAGGTATTTGTTTACCACAAAAAAGACAATTGTTAACTTTTTCAGTAATTTCTGACATCGGCTGAGGCAAGAAAAGGTCCCCAACGGGGTACTTAGCTTTTTTGATGACTTCGGAATCGTAGAATACAGGAGCTGACCAACCGGCACTTGCGAACTGCTTCTGCTTCGGGCACCGCGTGGCAAGAAACACTGAAGAAAATGGCGTCGGCTGATGCTTATATACTCCAGCCGCTCTGACGTCGGAGAGAAATGCGACATCAGCCGACGTCGGACCCAGACTTTGGAATCCGGCCGACCGAGGGCTGCCTGAGGCAGGACAACCCACATGTTATGACTGCAGCTGCATTCTTCAAGGACATCACCACCGGTCACAGACTGCTGGATTCTAAAAGTTGTGTGGTTTAACTCTGGTCACTACATTTGTTTGGGTCAGGCCTTCTTTGGCGGGATATTGCTGTCCTCTGGGGAATTTATGATGGCACCAACTTTGCAGTCAATCCAACTTGGTCAGCCACAAACTGAACAACAAGGAGTGACCAAAGTACTGAATACTAGGGTACATTGTTAATGACCAGTCATTTGGTGGCAATAGAGCCTCCCACCCTTACTTCCTGGGTTATCTTTGTGAGACAATCTGCAATCAAATGACATAGACAGGTATTTAAATATAGCTCTCTGAGTTTGTGGGATAGTGTTGAATGCATTGGCAAGGTTTCCATATGCAATGTATGCTGATTTGGCTTCATCCACTGCTGCTGTAACGCTTTCAAAGTCATCAACCAGGATAAGTAAGCAGAATCTGCTCTTGACAAATCCAAACTTGAATGGGTTGAGAGTCTGTAGGTTACTTAGATCCTTATTAATTCCAAAATTATCCTTTCCATTACCTTACAGATGAGGTTTGGTCAGGCTTATGGGTCTATAATTACCTGAGTCCATTAAATCCCTGCCGTTGCACAAGGGAATGACTGTTGCTGCCCTCCACTCACCTGCCATGAAGCCTGCTTTGAGGCAGATACTGAATAGGCTCTCTTGGTGGCGGTGGTGAAGTCATGTTTCAGGCTGACTAGTAGGTAGCCTGGTATGTTATCTGGTCCCATTAAAGTAGTGCTTTTAGCCATAGACATCACCATTACAGACAAAGGTTTAAAGCAGCTTTTTATCTTTAATATCTTTACTTTTTCTCTTTCTTTTTTATACTTTTATTTATATTGCTATGCTTTTTTTCAGACATTTAGCTGAAACTTTTCTATATTTTTTCAATTATTTACCATTATATTTTATTTTTAAAATGTATATAAAAGGAAAAACTTCCAATTTTTACTGTCTACATTTTTGTAGTTGGATCTAAATCTGGGTAGTTAACAGAAACTTTGCTGTTTATATGTGGAGTTTTGAAACAGTAAATATGCAAAAATAAAATTCTTACAATTATTGTAACTCCTTAGTTCTAGTTTTACCTTGCGTTTGAGATGTAATGTCCTCCAACACCCGGGTATATCACATTTATAACTGCTCTCTTACCCTGAGCTGAGCTGTGCAGTCAAGTTTTTCATGTTAACCAAGTACTGAAAGTGCTATCAAAAGCAAAAATACTACACAGATAGAGCCAGACAATATCTTAAATAGCATGAAGCATGATGTAGCCACACCCATAACAACACTGTTCATTCTCAGCATCCATACAGGTTTTATACCAAATGAATGGAGAAAGTACAGATGTGTACACTTAGCACAACTGTAGATGTAGAGTGTATTCACTGTTGCAGTCATCACATTCGGGTTATCCCTGCCAGGGTTGCCCTCAGACGGTCTGAGTACCAGAAACTCAGAATTTCTGCATCGGTTGCTGTTGCTTAAGGACTGACGTCAGGTCATCAGTGGTATAAAGGAAGTCAGCAGACGCCATTACATCAGTTTTTCTTGCCCTAACCTGTCGGGAGCTCCCAAAGTAGGAGGCCAGGTTCTGCTGGAAGAACCCCACCAGTGGAAAATAAATACCAATATGTCCCTTGTAAGGAAAGGAGAACAACAAGGAAGAAGGGTAACAAAAGGAAAAAGAAAAAAGGGGAATAGAGGGAGTGAAACCAGGACTGCAACAGTGAATACACTTGAAAAACTACATTTATGGTAAGTGTACACAACTGTATTATGTTCTTCGTGTTTCACTGCTGCAGTCATCACATTTGGGTAGATTCCCAAAGCTGAGGAAATGGGTGGAGGCAGTCAAGGAAGCTAGGGGCTGGCTAGAATTCCCTGCAAGACTGCAGAAGCAAAGATTTGGAGAAGAGAGGCAGCTGGTAATGCTTGGTAAAAGTGCGAACAGATGTCCATGTGGCAGCCTCCAGGATGTCCCTGGTGGGGACTCCTCTGAGGAAAGCTGCAGAGGTGGAGGCTGCTCTGGTGGAGTGTGTCCTGACCCCTTGGGTGGAGGCTTACCATGCTGTTTGCAGCAGAAATGGATGCAGTGTGCTATCCATTTGGAAATGGTTTGCTTGGAGATGGCTTTGCCTTCTGCCCCTGTAGCAAAGCTAACCAGCAACTTATCAGACTTTTTGAAGGGTTTAGTCCTGTCTAGATAGTATCTGAGCTGTCGTTGCACATCTAGAGAGTGCAGAATCCTTTCCCCCTTGTTTCTGGGATTAGGAAAGAAGGTGGGCAGATGAATGGATTGGTTGAGCCACACTGGACACCACCTTGGGCATGAAGGATGGGTTAGTTCTGAGGGATACCCTGTCTGCATGGAAGATGATGAAGGGCTCCACAGCCACGAGTGCTTGGAGCTCAGAGACTCTTCTGGCTGAAGTGATGGCCAGAAGAAAGGCTGTCTTCCAGGAGAGAAATTTTAGCTCTGCGGAAGAAGCTGGTTCGAAAGGAGGCAGGGTGAGCTTTTCCAAGACAAAGTTAAGGTCCCAAGCTGGTGTTGGTGCCTTCTGGGGGGGTCTCAAGTTGCTAGCCCCTCTGAACAAGTGTTTAATCAAAGGTTGTGAGAAAAGAGGCTGTTCAGTGGGAAAATGAGCAGAAATAGCATGAATTTTTGTAGAGGAGAAAGACCACTGGGTAGTACGTCAGCTAAGTAATCCAGGATGACAGGAATGAAGGGCTGTGCCGTATTGGCCCCCTTAGCCTGGTTCCAGGTGGAGAACCTTTTCTATTTATCTGCATAAGACTTTCTGGTGCTAGGGCATCTGGCCTCAAGGATAATATCCAGAACCTGTTTACTGAAGGATAGCAGATTGGTCTGGGGTTAATGAATAAGTCAAGCTGACAAATTGAGTGTCTGCAATTGGGGGTGCATGAATTCCCCTTCCCTCTGGGTTAGGAGGCTTGGAATCTGAGGAAGATGCCACGGAGGCAGCGGGGACAGGCTGGGCAGCAAAGGGATACCAGTGCTGTTGGGGCCAGTCTGGAGCAATGAGAAGGCAAAGAGGTCAACCTTTGGGGTTCCCCATTTCTGAGTTATTAGAAAGAAGGTATTTCTGTTGAGCTGCCATTCATGTGGGTCCAAAAGCTTTCTGCTTAATTGGTCTGCTAGGGAGTTGAGAGAGCCTGGTAGGTATTGTGTTAACAGGTGTAGTTGCATGGAAGTGGCTGTGAACCTAAGGGTCATGGCCAGCCTGCACAGAGGGTAGGAGTGAGTCCCTCCCTGCTTGTTGATGTACCACATCACAGTGGTGTAATCTGTTTTGATCAGGAGAACCTCTGGAGAGAGAAGGGGTTTGAAAGCTATCAAGGCCTGCTGCACAGCCATCATATTTTTGATTGATGTGCAGGAGGATTTGCTGGGGGCTCCATTGGCCCTGTATACACCTGCGATCCAGGTGTGCACCCCAAGTGTAGTCTGATGCATCTGTGGTGAGGGTCTGGGCAGCGGGGTGTGAGGAGAAGGTCAGTCCCTTGTTGTGGGAGCAGGCTATTGCCCACCAAAGAAATTCCTTTTCAAGCAAGTAATAATGGGTAGAAGAGTTTCCAAGTCTTGAGAGTGTTGACACCAAAGGCTCTTCAGGTACCACTGAAGTTTCCTCATATGCAGTCTGACATATGGAATGAGGAGTATCCAAGACGCCATGAACCCCAGGGCTTGCAGAATTTCCCTAGCAGAAAACTGGGGTCTGGTGGCCAGTTGAGAGAAGTAAGCTGACAGGAAAATTTGTTTCTCTGGTGTAAGGTATGCCATCTGGGATGCTATGTCCAGGCTTGCTCCCAGGAAGATTATCCTTTGGGTGGGCACCTGTTTGGATTTCTTTACGTTGATTGTGTACCCTAGGGAGGTTAGTAGGCTCTTTACAAAGGCCAGGTGTTTGAGCAGCTTTTCCTGGCTGTCTGCCTGAACAAGGCAGTCATCTAAGTAGGGGTAAATTTGACTATTTCTTTGTCTACAAAAGGCAATGGCCGGAGCCAGGCATTTTGTGAAAACTCTGGGAGCAGTAGATAAACCAAAGGGAAGTGCAGAGAACTGAAAGTGTTGAGATCCTGCCCTAAAGCGGAGATATTTTCTGCAAGATTCCCTGATAGGAATGTGGAGGTAGGCCTCTTTTAGGTCAGGGGTGGCTAGCCAAGCGCCCTTGGAAAGCATGGGTAGCAGCTGCTGGAGGGTGAGCATTTTGAATTTTGGGATTACCAGGAAGGTGTTTAGAATGGATAGATCGAGGATGGGGCACCAGGTGCACTCTTTTCAGGGCACCAGATAAAATCTGGAGTAGAAGCCTTGGCCTATCTGTTCTGCAGGAATGTGCTCTACTGCCCTCAAAGAGAGCAGGGAATGGATTTGGTTTTGAGCCTCTGCCCACTGATTTGGCAGTAGATCTGCAAACCCTTTTGGGGTTGGAAGGGTGTGGAAGGAGAATTTGTATCCCTGAGACACAATGTTCAGAAGCCATTGGTAATGGTGGCCCATGTGCTTTAGTGAAAGGAGAGTTTCCTCTTAGGGGTATGTGAAGGTGGGCAGAGGGGAGGTCAGGAGGAGGTGAGTCATTGTGAGTTCTTACCATAAGGGGGTGGCTTAGAACTCCCTGGTTTCAAAGTGGAGGTAGTCCACTGCTTAGATCTCTGGATTCCATGGGGCTGCTGTCTGGGGAGTCTGTTTCCACGGGGCCTAGGCTGAGCCTGTTTACTCATAGCAGGAAAGGACCAGTGCTTGGAGGGGAAATGCCTGCTGAAACTAGGGGGCTGGACCAGTAAGAAATCTTTAACTGTTTGCTAGATTTCTCTTTTTAGACTGAGGGTAGTCCTGACTCTCCCCCATTGGAAATGCTCCCTTAAGGTATGCAGGGTTTCCCCAAAGGAAATATCCTCTGGGGAGAGGCTGAAGGAATGGATTCCTCTGCATCAGAATCCTCATAAGTGGAGGGGGGCTGCATGTCTTCACAGTCAGATGCATCAGATTCATCTGACTCTTGTTCAGACAAAACTACTGGAGACAGATCTCTTTTACTTTTTTAGAGGGTGGCTTGGATTACCCTAATCAGCATGATAAGGTCTTCTGCCATTTTAAGGATTTGAGACTGAGGCAAGGTAGCAGACACCTGAGAGTGGGTAGTCGGTTTCTTGGGTGTGGTTCGAACCCTGGGCCTAAGGAACTCAGTTGTTTCGAAACAATGGTAGTTGTGAAAGAAGGCATCTGTTTGTGTTGAGATTCGGTGGTGCGAAGGACTTCCTTGGAAGCCAGTGCCTGCTCAGTGGCCGTGGACCCATCCAAGGTAGAAAGGACTGCAGGATCCTTAGACGACGAAGAGTTCTGCTGCATACCAGACTCTGAAAGGGTCTCAGTAGCGACCTGCAAATCAACTGAAGTGGGCATCAGGGACTGCGAAAGCACCTCATTGAGTACCAGAGGACTGATGACTAGCTTAACGGAAGCTTCGTCGGAAGGTTTGGAGCTGTGCGGTCTTATCTCTGTCTTTATCTTTATACTTTTTGGAAGATCTGCTGTCAGATGGCTTACCGAAGCCATATCAGAATTCGAGGACTGTAAACGAAAATATCTAGCTACAATAAGGGCCAGACGATGGATAGTTCTGGCGTTAAACAAAACACAGAAGCGACAACGGGGGACATCGTGGTCTGGGCCTAGACAAGTGACGCAGTAAGAGTGGAAGTCTCAGTGTGGTATTTGCTTTCCACAAGGAAGACAATTATTAACTTTTTCTGACATCAGTTAATGCAAGAAAAAAGGATCCCCAATGGGGTACTTAGCTTTAGAAGACTTCAACTTCAATTCAGAAATGAAAACCCACGTAGTGACCAACTGGCACTCATGCAAACTGCTTCTGCTTTGGGCTCCACAGCAAGAAAGACGGATGTAATGGCATTGGCTGCCTTCCTTTATACCACTGACGACCTGACATTAGTCCTCAAGCGACAGCAACCGACGCAGAAATATTAAGTCTCTGGTATTCGGGATGGCCGAGGGCTACCCTGGCAGGGATAACCCAAATGTGATGACTGCAACAGTGAAACACAAAGAACATCAGCTACAGACATTCCATTGCGTAAGGGAGGAGCTTCCACAGACTCAGGCAATTACAGACCTACAAGTCTGACCAGCCTCAGATGCAGAGCTATGGAAAGACGTATCATGGAACTAATCAGTCAGGACACAGGGAACCTCCAAACTCTGGACCCATCTCAATTTGAATTTGTCAAGGGCAGCTTATGTTACTCAACCTGGTGGATTTTTTGAAAAGGTCACCAAAGCAATGGATAAAGGCAAAACAGTAAACACTGCATACCTTGACCTGGCCAAAGCTTTTGGCATAATTCTTCACTCAGGCACAGTAGAAAAGCTAAATAAACAGAGAATAAACTCACATGTCACCTGCTGGATTGCCAACTGGCTCTCTCATACAATGCAGGAAATCAGACTAGGGCAAGTTACTTCCACAAAGACACCAGTCACCAGTGGAGTCACCCAGAAATCTGTCTGGGACCTCTCCTGTTTGGCATCTACTTTTGTGAAGTAAAAGCCGATACCAAAGGGCTCTGGCTAAGTTTGCAGATATCTGAAGCAGTCACGGAATCCCCAAATGACTTAGCTATCCTGCAGCAAGGTTTGTCCCAAATAAATAACTGCTGTGAAAATCAGACTGAAACTAAATGCCAAATATGGAAGTCCTCTGTCCCAGGGAACTACCATATTAACAATATGTCCCTAAGAGCTAACCCAGTTGTTTGGTATTTGGAAACTTGCACGGAAAGTGACCTAACTTTTGATCAACATGTGTCTATTGTATGAATGTCCTTCTATATTGCACAGCTTATAAACACAGGGATTGTGTCTAGAACTAGGAATGTCATTGTCCCCCTTTACTCAACCCTCGTTAGGCCAGTTAATATAATGCCCCCTTTGGCATGTATATGTCCAGGCACATGCAGCAACTGTAATGCCCACAGAGATACCTTACTAAAAGGATACAAGGCCTAAACAACATGCCTTGCATGGACTTATTCAAAGCCCTGCCACTATACTTGATATCCTACAGATTGCCAAGAGGTGACCTGTGTCTGGCATGCAAGGTATCCTCCAACCTAATACTGATGTATTTACTGCACATCAGCAAGTTAAATGAAACAGAAATACTTGGTCTAGGGATCTACACCTCTTTTGCAACATCAACAGTATGGCTTGGAGGGACAGGTATATCTTGTAGAGGATACTGCTGCTGTGGAACAGACTCCCCATTCACATAAAATAAAGCTTAATTCTATGTGCAAGTACAACTTTGATCTATGGATGGGAAACAGAAAATTTACCCCGAGACTGCCCCCTGCCCTACTAATGGACACAGGCATCTCCTAAATGCTTTATCCCATTCAAATTATCTATGGTATTATCCCAGTTATTCTCATTAGGGGAATAGGTAATTATCAGCCATGGGATGGGTAAGGTCAATAAATAACTAAATGGGATAGGTTAATTCAAGCACAAAAAGGGAAACTGGCTAGACTTAAAATGGCCCACAAGGGCAGCAAGTCTAGCACTTGCCTATGAACCTATAAAACTCAAAAAACACAAAGTCCCAATTGCTTCTTGCCATATTATTTAATAATGCTCTTCATCACAAAGTGTAGCACTGAAATTGAACACTAATGCAGTAAAAATCAAATATTTATAGAGATGGAACAATCCCATTGGAGCAGTTTTGCCCTTGTGACCCCAGTTACTAAATATAAAACTTTTAAGACTTTTCCACCTCACAGTTAAAGGGAATAATTTTTTTTCATGATAATAAATGTGTTTACTGGTATTTGTTAACTGGGGTAATACACTAACTCTACACAAACCTTTTTGAGACCCAGGCGAGCAGCAGAAATTGAAGAAATATCTAATTGCATAATGACACAACACAGATCACATGGTACAGCAGTAAATAGAAACATTCAAAATACAATATCAAAGCAGCAAAAATTAACATTTGAAATATAATGTGGGTGACAAGCTGAGAAGCTTCCGATTTTCCTTCACTAAAACATAGACGAAAGTTATATTAAATTGAGTTAACTGTATTTTTTTCAAGAAAACAGCTATGGTTGTTGCTTTCAGTAAATTTTGCAGCATGAGAAATGTAAAGAAGGTAAAACATAAGAACTGTATAAAATATGAAACTGCTTCAAATGGAACTACAGCAGAGCTGTGAGAAGGAAAATCTGGTTTCTCAAGTGTATATGCAATTGCAGTGCCTAAACCCCAGTGTTCCCTGAAATGGTACTCCAGGTCAAAGGATGGATTTTATTTTTTACCATAGCCAACCCCCAAGAGTTATGTGGTTGTGTAAACAGGAAGTTCTGTATTCAAAATGACAGCCAAACAGGAAATATAGAACTTTGGGCACACTTAAGCAGGGATTATAGTTGCTATTTCAGTTCAATCCTGGAATTCTTTGTGCATGAGATTGTGCCAACTGCTACTTAGATTTAAAAGAGATAGATTGAACTCAGTAATTCTTTAACTACTGTCAGTTCTAGGATGAGATAAACTTTAAGGTTCTACTGTCTGCCATCTGTCTGTTAAAACTCACGTATCTGGTATTCCTTCATGTAAACATATGTCTGTTGGCATATTTCATTTTACAACTCACATAGGTTCATAGGTTCATACTAGGCTATCTGCCCTAGGGCATTTATAAGCCTAGCCAGAGTGTGTATGGCTTTCGCCACCCATTTTAAATTAATTAATTAATTAAAATTTTTCGAGGTTAGTATACTGTGCCTCTGTCTAACAGTGACACAGAAGTGATACCCGGGGTAAACCTATGATCTCCCATCCACTCATCAAGATTCCTCTTGAAGAGAGTCAGTGAGGGACTCTGCCTAACCTGGACTGGGATTTTATTCCAGAGTGAAGGGAGCCTCTGGGTTATGAATCTGTCCCTCCAGCATGTCCTATTTATTTCAGTGCTGAGGTTTAAGTCCCTCGAGCGTAGCTCGATGGGATTTGGATTTTCTGAGGTGCAGCATGTCCATTAATTCCAGGTTGGACATGGCTTTATACATCAGGCACAGATCGCCTCTGAGCAGGCGGTATGCCACTGAGTAGAGCTGGAGTTTCTTTAACCGGGCAGCATACGGCATCTGTTTGAGCCCTTGATCCTCTTGGTGAGGTACTTTTGGGGTCTTTCCAGTTGCTGCAGGTGTCTGGTAAGGTACATCCCAAAAAGGCATTGTACTTAATTATGGGCCTGATGAGGGATGAGTAAAGAGGCACGATGACCTCCCTGATCTAGATGTGAATCCCTTCATGATTAGGTGGGCTATATAAAATGTTTTTCTAACCACTTTGGCCCCATGGTTGTCAAATGAGAGATTGCTATCAACTTGGGTCCCCAGGTCCCTAATTACTTCTTCTGTACTTAATGGATTACCACCTATGTGGTAATTTGTGGGCACTTTGTTTTTGCCAAAGGGGATGACTATACACTTTTTGGCGTTTAGCTTGAGGCCATGGCTCTGGCACCAGTTGTCTCTTTCTAGGAGGCCCTTTTGGAGGATGCTTGTGTCGGCTGGAGAGTCTATTATGGCGCCCAGTTTGCAGTCATCTGCGAACTTGGTCAGCCACAGTCCTTCCATGTTGGCCTGTACCTCCGAGAAATATATACCGAACAAGGGAGGTCCCAAGACTGAGCCTTGTGGGACGCCACTTGTAACTGGTTTGGAGTCTGACATGGCTCCAGCTATTCTAACCATGTGGGTTCTGTCCTTGAGCCAGTTTGCAACCCATCTAGTGACATAGAGGTTTATATTTAAGCTGGTGAGCTTATCTATAATGCCCGAGTGGGGTATTGTATCGAAGGCTTTTGCGTGGTCCAGGTAGGCTGTGTGTACCACCTTCCCCTTGTCAATGGCCTTGGTGACTGTTTCAAAGAAATTGACCAGGTTTAAGAGGCAGGATCTGCCCTTAACAAAGCCGAACTGGGTAGGATCCAGTGTCTGTAGGTCCCCAATATCTTTATTTATAAGGTCCATGATGATCCTTTCCATAGCTTTGCAGACCAAGCTAGTGAGACTTATGGGGCGATAGTTTCCAGGATCCGTTCAGGCACCACCTTTGTGGAGAGGGACCACTGTTGCTGTACGCTACTCTTTGGGTACATATCCTGTAGTAAGGCTGAGATTGAACAGTAGTTTTAGGTTTGGGTTTAGCTCTTCTTGGAGTTCATGTAGGACGCAGCCCGGGACACCGTCTGGTCCCATTGATGCTGTGTTTCTTGCTTTGGAGAGGGCAGCTCTTACCTGAGCATCTGAGATGTCAGGGGGGCAGCACTCTGCTGGGATAGATATTAGCCCTTTTGGTGGGGAGGGGGGGAGAGAAGTTTGTGCTGAACCTGCCAGCTAGGATGTTGGCAATGTCTGTGGGTTCGGTGCATTTTTTGTCATTTTGGACTAATTCTGAGCATATCTGGGAATTTCCACCCAGGTTCCTAACATAACTAAAGAAAGCCTTGTGATTATCCTTAGTGTCCTGTGCAATTTTTCTCTCGAAGCTGGCCTTAGACGATTTTATGAGTGCCCGTAGTTTTTTGCTAATACTGATCAGAGATGCCTTCCCTTTTTGGGATTTTGCTCTGTCATGTAGTAGCTTCCTCCTTCTGTTGTATAGTTTGTTTATGGCTGGGGTCCACCAGACAGGACGTCTGCCTTTGGAGGATTGGGTCTTGGTTTTGTTTGGGATTGCATGATCCATGCATTCCTGAAGGTGTTCATAGAATGCGTTTATAAAGGATTTTGTGGTCTGGGCCGTATTATCCACAGGCCCGGGGGCTTTGAAGGATTCCACCTCGGTTTTGAGGAGTGTGAAATTTGCTTTAGAGAAGTTTTTCACTGTGGTTTTCTGGGCATGGGGTGGGGTCGGGATGTGAATATCCAGTGAGATTAGTTTATGGTCTGATCTTACCAGTGAGGGAGACACTTCTGGTCTGGAGCATAGGGTCCCCATGTTGGTGATGATCAGGTTCAGTATGTTTTCCCCTCTTGTGGGAGTGGTAACAAGTTGTTCCATAGCATTTGAGTTTATAAATTCTAGGAACCTTTGGGCTAGGGTGTTGGAGCTAGAGTAATGCTCCCAGTCTATGGTTGGGTAGTTGAAGTCACCCAATATAATGGTGTTTGGGGAGACCTTCATATTTTCCAGTGTTCTCAGGAAGGCCAAGTGGGGTTCCTGGGTTTGGGAGGGTGGTCTGTAGCAGGCTATAAACTGGAAGGCAGTTTTACCCACTGTTAGTTGCACATGGATAGTCTCTGATGCTTCGTGCTGTGCCACCAACCTGGAGGTGTGGGTATCTTTGATGAATATTGATACTCCCCTCCTTTTGTGGTTCGGTCCAAGTTTTGGGGCCAAAAAGCATGGTATGAGGTATAACCTGGTAGTGCTGGGGTGCTCTCGAGAGCCTTGAACCAGGTTTCTGTTACTGCACAGATATCGATGTTCTCCATGCTAAGGAGAGTTTAGAGTTCGTGCATCTTGAGGTTTAGACTTCTGGCGTTGAGTAGCATTACTCTTAGTTTCTTATCCCTTGTGGTACCTATGGAGGTGGGTTTGTCTTTTGAGCCTTGCCTAAAAAAGGCACTATGGGGGTAGCAAGAGCCTTTGCCAATATCCGAAAGCCCAGGGGTGACAGGTGCAAGCCGTCCCTAGCGAAGCATTGTGGCTTGTCGAGCATGTCATCCCAGGCTGACAGGCATTGGATCCCCTTTGAATGACACCAATACTTAAGCCAATTGATGAAATTGATAATCTTGTCTTCATACTGTGGCATCATTCTTGGTGAGGGTAAGATGCTACTCAAGGTCAGGGTTATACTGGCCTGGGCTACATGCTCAGAGAGCTCCTCTATGTCTCTTTTCATGTAGTCCAGGGAGGTAAGTCTCAGGTCATTCACACCAGCATAGACAATGACTGAGTCATATTTGTACTTGCCTTGGAGTGACCTGAGTGCTTGTGTTATGTGGCGGATCCTAGCGCCCGATAGGCATCTCACCATGACCTTCTCCTTGTTCAGCCTGGTGAGCGGGACGTCAGTGTGCCTGATGATAGAGTCACCTATTACAAGTGTATCAGGTGTGTTGTTTAGCCTTAAGGGCTGTGACTGTTCGGCACACTGGCTTTGTGAGCTATGTGTTGCACATGTTTTGTTTTGGGGTAGCGGTTGCTTGGGTGTCTGCTTTGGAGGTCTCTGCTGCTTAGGCAGATTTTTATTTAGAGCCTCCAAGTATGTTTTCACATTACTTAATTTTTATTTGTATTAATTAACTTTATTAATTTAATTAAAAAGGCTTGTGGCTTTGTTATTGTTGATAAGACAGCATTGGAAAACACTGAACTGGGAGCAAGCTGGGAAAGATCATGTGGCTGCCAGTGACTAGCTCTTCTCTGTAGTTAGCAAAGAAATAACTGCTAAGAGGGATGCTGAATCAGATGTAATTGCTGTTAAGCCTTCAGTTATCCGAATGGAACATTACTTGTCTAGGCATTCTAACTCCAGTTACAACCATGGTTCAGAAATCTTTTCAGGTGTCATTGGCAAGGATCACTTGGACTGGGAACGGGAGTGGGGAGACAAGCAGGTGGCAATGTTTGATAACATCCAAGCAGATATTCGAAGTAATATGACAGAGTATCTTGAGTATATGCAATTATATATAACCAGGCATGAAGACAATTATGTGGGGAAGGAAGTGGGCAGTGGAGACCTAGCAGCACCCACACCTTCAGCAGAGGCTGAATGATATAGTTACTTCAGGGAAAGCGCTAGGGGGTAGCAACAAGCCCATGTTTGAGTCACAGTTGTCAAAAAGTATTGGATTACCTCCAAAAGGGGCTATTTCAGAGAAAGAAAAAAATCGGTAGCAATAAGCTTGGGTTTCACTGGAAGAAGTGGAGAGGATCACAGAGAGAGTTGATGTAAGCACAGCTCTCAGGCCTCATCTTTCAGATGTTGAAGAAAGTAGCCAAGTAAATTCCAGATCCTCAAGGGCAGGAGGAATCTGCATATCAGGACAAGGGTTTACTGTAATGAGAATGGACTCGTGACAGAGGGATAGAGGAGTATGTGAAACAGCAGCTAATAGTCCTGAGGACCTACAGTGTGCATCTTCAGGCCAATACCTACAATATTCTGTTTTCAGGCCATCTGAGCATAAAATGTACAAAAGAAAATTATGCCAATTTTTCTGGCCAAGCCCTGCATGAAGTTACTTTAAGACATGTGAACAGTGCCAAAAGGTTGGCTAGGCAAGAGACAAAGCTAAGGCTGATTTGTTGCCATAGCCTATTATTGAGAAACCATTTCAAAAGGTGGTTATGGATACTGCAATGTCTACTGGCATGCCAGTACCACAGGTAAGATATTTAATTTAGTTGTGCTAGACTATGCTATTAGGTACACACAGACAGCTGTTTTGTCATCTACTGAAGGAGGAAAAGTAGCATATATTCTGTTACAATTTTTAAGTAGAGTGAGTTTAACCCAGGAAATAATGATGGCCTGGTGAGTTACCTTCATGTCAGGCCTGCTGACTTGCTTATGAAAGCAGTGTGGGGGAAGTCAGTTAAAACCTACCCTTGCCCTACATCCACAAATGGTCTTGTTGAAAGATTTAGCTTTCTTATCAAGTCCATGCTGACAGTCTAACTGGGTGTGGGACAAATACCTACTCCATCTCTGCCTTGCATATAGAGAAATGCCTTGGGAATCCATAGCGTTTACATAATTTAGGTTACTTTATGGTTACAGGGTAAGGGGCCACTTTAATTTTTGGTGAGTAAGAGAATTAATGTATTCTCCACAGGATGTCTGTTGTGAAGTATGTGCTGAATTTAAAGACTAAGTTTAGGGAGCTCATGGAGCTGACACAAGAGCACATAATATGAGCACAGCAGCAGCAAAAAAGGTCTGCTATGACTAGACAGCAAGAGTATACAATCATACAAAAAGTAACATTTATTTGTTTGACAGAATAAGCTGCAAACAACATGGGAGGGTTCATTTCCTGTTGTGAGAAAGATAAGATATGTTAATCACAAGGAGTTGCTGTCATGCAGGAGCAGAAGTATTTAGTCTACCATGTCAATCTGATGAAGCCCTGCCATAACAGAGGCACCAGTAATTAGTATATGCAGAGGGTTAAAGAGGAATTGTTGGGGATATGGTAGTAGATATTCTCAGTAAGGCTCAAAATGATGCCTCAGTGAATAAGTTAGCACTTTAACAGCAGTTATCCTCGATGTAAGTTCAGGAAATCCAAACAATGGTCCAAAAGTATGACGACAGAATCACTGCTAAGTCAAGGTGCATCTAACTAGTGGAGCAGTATGACGTAGAACCCTAATGGTTAAACAACTGGGCTCTTCGGGTGGTGCTTGTACAGATCAATCAAAGCATGCTGGAGGAAGTGAAGGAGAGGTTGAATATGGAAGCAATTCAGATGTCTAACAGTACCTTACCCTCACCTGTGGTGTTGGTGTCAAAAAAAGAATGGAAACAGCAGGTATTGTGTGTTCTATATGAAACTAAATAGCCACAGAGAAGGAAGTATCTACTCCAGGCTCAAGACACATTAAGTTTTAGAACAGCTGGGGGGGGGGGTATCTGGCAACTAACCTAAGGGCAACTGCCAGATGACACTGATGCCCAAGGCAAGGCAGAGGTTAATTTTTGTCACCTTATTAGAGTTATACGACTTAAAAATGTTTATTTATTTATTTTGTGATGAAGAATGACCCAGCAACTTTCTATAGGCTGACAGAATGCGCCCTAACAAAAGCTGGAGACACTGCTCTAGCTTACATAGATGACACAACAATCTTTAGTTGATCCTGTTAAAAATCTGTGCAACATGTCAAAGAGTATAGCAGACTGAAAACAGCAAGGTTGACTGTTAAGGAAAACAATTATCAAGTAGTAATGGCAAAAGTAACTTATCTTAGTAATTGGGTGGTTGGTGGAAAAATCTTGCTACAGCCTGCCAAGGGGAGGCTATCCAGGCACAGTCTACCCCTATTACCAAAAAATCAGAAGTGCATTCCTAAGAACAGTACTATAGAAGATTTGTCTCTCTCTCTCTAGTGCCACAGCCACTCCTCTCACTGACCTTGATCTTATCTGGATTATTTTTTGGGTATCTGGACAGCATCTTGTGACCAGACCTTCCAGAAACTGAAGGAGACTCTGAGTGCATTTCCTGTACTAGTTAACTCTGCTTATAGACAATAATTTGTAATGCAGGCAGATGCCTCAAAACACAAACTGGGTGCTATGCTTAGGTGTCTTCAAAGGTAGAGAAGTATCAAGCAGTATAAAGGATGAATGCAATGCAGCTGCAGAAAAGGGATGTCTGTGAATCCTTCAGGTTCTCTAAAGGCTTCATCCTTACCTCAAGTTCATAGTACTTGCAGATCATAATCTTTGAAGTAGTTATTCAATATGGAAAGCTTTTTAGGTGGAGTCTGGGGTTATAGTCCTTCAATATTACAAATTCTGCACCAGACTGGTGTCAGTAATTCTAAAGCAGATGGTCTGTGAGTAATGGAACTGGGTACCATGACTTAACATGCATTTGTACCCCCCTAAGCTTCATCTGCAGGTGTCACTAGAAAACTTACTTGAGCCTAAGAAGTGAGAGAAACATAGCATGCTGGGTAAAGCTGTTTTTTCAGTAAAACACATACAAAAGCTGTACTAAACCAATCTGAATTTAACTATTGTGTTCATAAAAGCTGTGGTTGCTGCTTTCAGAAAAACATGCAAATACAGCAACAATGTGAATTGTACAGAATATATAACAGCCTTCAGTGGAAATGCAGCACAGCTATTAAAATGTAAAACTGGCAAGAGTTTCAAAATGGCTGCAATACTATAAGCAGATGAACAGTTTAAGTTAGTAAAAGCTTGCAAATTACAGTAAATTGTTAATAGAAATTGGTAGCTGCAGAGTCTATAACATCCAGAAAGTCAGCAAGGAAGAGAGTAAAATAAAAGGGAGGGCTATCGTTAACACTCTGAAGGAGACTGAAAGCAGTATAGTGGAGTAGAGCTTGGAAAAGTAGACTGTGATGGCAGCTATGGGAACGCCCTAGACAGAAAGCCTGACGAAATGCACTCCGAGTTTTTCAAGATAAATGGGTCTGGGTTGGAATATACAGGGACTAATAACATAAGGCTGCAGACCACAGATTATGTTTTAATCAGGCATTTGGAGGAACAGTTAATATGCAAACTGCAGAAAATGAGATGAAAGAAAAAAATGGTGGAACAACTGAAATATAAGCAAATGGAACAGGAACTGGCCGAATGTGAGGAAAGAACATACAGGTACAATCTGAGGTTTACAGTAGCAGCAGCACCAAAAAAAAAATGAAGGAAGAACTCTAAGGACTTTATGAGAAAATGCCTCAATACTTGGACTGGGTTTTTTTTTTTATTAAAATAGAAACAGCATATAGCATTATTATTCCAAATTTCAAACTGAGAAAGCAGCTGAGACCAATACTGATGGACTTACAGACAAAGGAGGATATTTCTGTGGAGAAAGGGAACAAACTTAATTTGTTGTCTCCCCAACCTTATGTGGATAATGAGTTCTTAAAAACTAACAGAAATGTTTTTCATCCTTCCATAGGAGACTGCAGGTATATGAAACTCGATTTCAACTTACTGTATCCTGCATTACATCAAATCATCTATCCATTTTGATTAAAACCTATACAGACCACTGACAGCCACAATATGACCTGGCAAAGGGAACATAACAGATGGAGGCAGAAGAAGATGGTGAGGGCACAAGCAACTAGTTAACAGGTGCAGAAAAGCAAACTATGAACACTTGACAGGAGAAATTTCCTGCAAAGCCTTTTTCTGTTTTCCAAAATAAAATTATGGAAAAAAACAAATAATTTGAACAGTTTTCAAAATAAAATGTGAAAGGTTCTATATAAACAATACACCGGGTACATTTTATGCAGCCACTACTTAAAAATGATAAATGTTTATATGGAAAAGGATGTGATATAATCAAAATGTGAGTTGCATTCAGAATGACAGCATAAAATGACTGAAATCACCAAGTATTACATGGAAAAATATTCAATTAACATAAATGTAATAATATAAGTATTATACGTCAACATTTAATTTAAAAGGAAAGTTTATATTTAACTGAAAAAAAATCAAACAAAAAAAACAGTAATGCTGCACAGTGCCTCTTGTTGAAGTAAACCATACCATCCATGAAAAAAATGAAAACACTGTCACCTGTGTTAGCATGTCTAGCAGGAGATTTCATAGGTTCATAGGTAGGTACTACGCTATCGGCCCTGGGGCCTATACAAGCCCAGCCAAAAGGGTACCCTGGCTTTTGCCACCCAAGAAAATTATTTTCCTGTGCTAATGTCGAGCAGAGCCACAGAGGTGATCCCGGGATGAATTTCCTATTTCCCATCCAACCATCAAGATTTTTCTTGAAGAGTGCTAATGAGGAGCTTTGTTTGATATAGATAGGTAGTTTATTCCAGAGTATGGGAAGTCTCTGGGACAGGAATCTATCCCTCCAGCATGTTCGGTTTATTGTGGTGCCAAGGTTTAGGTCCCCAGACCGTGTAGCTCGGAGGGACTGGGATTTCTTTAAGTGGAGCATGACCAACAGCTCTGGGTTTGACATAGCTTTGTATGTTAGGCAGAGATCAGCTCTGAGTAGGCGATATGCAATGGAGTAAAGCTGGAGTTTTTTGAGACGGTCTGTGCAGGACATCTGTTTGAGGCCAGTAATCCTCTTTGTGAGGTATTTTTGCGGCCTTTCCAGTTGTTGTAGATGTCTTGTGAGGTGCATACCAAAGGGGGCGTTGTACTCTATAATGGGTCTAATGAGTAATGAGTAGAGGGGAACAATGACCTCTTTTTTTCTGGATGAGAAACCTTTTGTGATGAGGTGTGCCACGTAGAAGGATTTCCTGACTAATGTGGCGATCTGATCATTAAAGGAGGGACTGCTGTCCAACTGTGTCCCAAGGTCTCTTATCACACTTTCGGTGTTAAGTATACTACTGCGTATGTTGTAGTTCATGGGTACAGAGTTTTTACCAAAGGGGATGACAATGCACTTTTTGGCATTGAGCTTGAGGCCATGGCTTTGACACCAGGCATCTGTCTCAGTGAGGCCCTTTGTAGGATTTCTACATCGTTATGAGTTTCAATTATGGCTCCTAGTTTGCAGTCATCTGCGAACTTCATTAGCCTAAGACCATCTGTGTTAGCCTGTACTTCAGAGAAGTAGATACCAAACAGGAGAGGACCCAGGACTGAACCCTGTGGTACTCCACTTGTCACTGGTCTGAAGTCGGATTTGGAATCTGCTACTTTCACAGTGTGGGTTCTGTCAGTGAGCCAGTTGGCAACCCATCTTGTGACAGAGATTTATACCTAGTATAGAGAGTTTATCTATAATTCCAGAGTGGGGGATGGTGCTGAAAGCCTTGGCAAGATCTAGATAGGCTGGGTGAACCACCTTACCCTTGCCTACGGCTTTGGTGACTGCTTCAAAGAAGTCTATCAGGTTTAGGAGACATGACCTACCTTTTACAAACCCGAACTGAGTGGGGTCCAGAGTTTGGTGATTACCAATGTCTTTGTTTATAAGTTCCATGATGATATGTTCCATGGCCTTGCAGACTAGGCTCATCAGGCTAATGGGGCAGTAGTTCATGGGGTCCATGTTGGCTCCCCCCTTGTGGAGTGGGATAACCGTCGCTGTGCGCCATTCAGCAGGAACAAAGCCTGAGGTGAGGCTATGATTGAACATGGTATTCAGGTGGAGTGCCAGTTTGTCCTGTAGTTCGTGTAGAACGCAGCCTGGGATGTTGTCTGGTCCCATGGATGCTGTGTTCTTGGCTTTGGACAGTGTGGTTTTTAACCTGTGCAGCCGTGATTACAGGAACTTTGCATTCTTCCGGTATAGAGATGGGCTCTTTAATGGGTGAGAGGAGGGTAAAGTTAGCACTGAACCTATCTGCCAGGATGTTGGCAATGTCAGTTGGGTCTGTATATTTAGTGCCATTGTGCTGTAATGCAGAGCAGATCTGAGTGTTGCCATTGAGATTCTTGACATAGCTATAGAATGCTTTGTGGTTGTCTTTAGAATCAGTGGCGATTTTGTTTTCGTAACTAGCTTTGGAGGATTTTATCAGGGATCGCAGCTTCTTACTGAGGCTGACCAGGGAGCTCCTCCACTCATGGGATTTTACTCTCTTTTGCAACAGTTTCTTCCTACTGTTGTACAGTTTGTTTATGGCAGGGGACCACCAGACTGGCTTCCTTTTTTTGGAGGATAGCGTCTTGGTTCTGTTTGGGATAGCACGATCCATGCACTGATGTAAGTGCTTATAAAGTGCAATTGTGTAGGATTCAGTAGTCATAACTGTATTGTCCATCTGCATGGGTGTCATGAACTTCACCCCTTCTGTCTTAAGAAACATGAAGTTGGCTTTGAAGAAATTTTTTACCATGGTTTCCTTAATGGGGGGTGGGGGCAGGATGTGGATATCTAGGGTAATTAGCTTATGGTCTGATCGGACCAATGAGGCGTTGACTTCAGGTGTGGAACACCGGTCACTCATGTTGGTAATGACTAGATCTAGGATATTGTTGCCCCTGGTGGGGGTGCGGATAAGTTGATCCAGGGCATTGGAGTTTAGGAATTCCAGAAAGCGCTGAGCGAAGGAGTTGGTACATGAGTAGTTTTCCCAGTTAATGGTGGGGTAGTTGAAATCACCCATTATTAGAGTGTTTAGTTGAACCCTAATATTTTCCAGTACATCAAGAAAAGAGGAGTGGGAATCCTGGGGCATGGTGGGTGATCTGTAGCAAGCTACAATTTGGATTGCAGTTTTGCCCAGAGTTAGTTGCACTTGAATAACCTCGGCTGCATTATGCTGAGCAACTAGCCTGGAGGTGTGGATATCCTTAATGAATATGGACACACCTCCACCTTTGGTGCTCCAGTCCAGGTTACATGGCCGAAAAGTGTGGTATGAGTTATAGCCTGATAGTGCAGGGATGCTCTCTGGAGCCTTGAACCAGGTCTCAGTCACTGCACAGATATCGATGTTCTCCATTTTAAGGAGTGCCTCGAGTGAGTGCATTTTGAGATTTAGACTTCTAGCATTGAGTAGCATCACCTTCAGTTATTGCTTGCCTGTTCCTGTTATGATGGTGAATTTATCATTTAAACCTTGCCTAAAAAAGGCACTATAGGGGCGGCAAGAACCTTAGCCAGTATCCAGAATCCCAGGGTTGACAGGTGCAGGCCATCTCTGGCAAAGCATTATGGTCTGTCGACCATGTCATGCCAGGCAGACAGATACTGGATCACTTTAGAATGGCACCAGAAGCTTAGCCAATTGTTGAAGTCAATCATTTTGTCCTTGTACTGCGGCATCATTCTGGGTGATGGCAGAATGCTAGTCAGGGCTAGGGTCATACCTGCCTGGGCTACAAGATCGGAGAGCTCTTCCATGTCTCTTTTCATGTAGTCCAGGGAGGTACATCTCAGGTCGTTCACACCAACATGGACAATGACAGAGTCATATCTGTACTTGTTGTGGAGTGACCTGAGTGCGTGGGTTATGTGGCAGATCCTGGCACCCGACAGGCAGCTGACAGTAACCTTCTCCTTGTTTAGCCTGGTGAGTGGGACATCAGTGTGCCTGACTATAGAGTCACCTAGGACTAGTGTGTTGGGTACGTTGTTTTGCCTTATTGGCTGTGGTTGAGTGGCACACTGAGTCTGCGGGCTATGTGTCATTTGGGTTATGTTGGGGGGTGGAGGTTGCTTGCATTTCTGCTTTGGAGGTCTCTGTTGCTTGAGCAGATTATTATTGAGAGCCTCCACGAATGTTTTTGTGTTTCTATGTGTGGATTTTGGTGGTGTAGATTTAGTGAGACTATGTGATGAGTGTGGTGTGGTGCAAGTGTTTATCTTCTCCTCTTGACTGTCAAGTTCAGTCTTGATTGGAGAGAGCTTTACCTCCAGTTTGGCTAGATAAGTGCATCTCTCACAGGTTGTAGTGTTGGGTGGTAGGAGGAGATGGTTGTCTGTGTACATGAAGCAATTTCTACATTGCCCCAAGATGCCCAGATTCATCAGATAGACAGGAGAGAACACTGGGAGCTGACCCTTGGACATACCTGAATAAAAAACTGTTTCCCTCTAGATAAGTGAGGAAAGTGAGTACAACAGCTGTTTTTCTCTAAGCAAGTGAGGAACGTAAGTACTAAAACTGTTTTACTCTAGGTAATGAGGAACGTTGAGTGCTGTAGTAATTAGTAGGTTATTTAGTGCTTACAAGTGCAAATTACTACAGCACTCAACTTTCCTCAATTGTCTAGTGGAAAGCAGTTTTTAGTACTTAATAAATAAGCACTTATCCAGGCATGTCTAAGGGTCAGCTCCCAGTGATTTCTCCTGCCTACCTGATGAATCTGGGCATCTTGGGGCAATGCAGCAATTGCCTCATGTACACAGACAACCCTCTCCTCCTACCACCCAACACTACAACCTGTGAGAGATGCACTTATATAGCCAAACTGGAAGCAAAGCTCTCTTCACCCAAGACTGGACTAGACAGTCAAGAGGAGAAGGTAAACACTTGCACCGCACCACACTCATCTCACAGTCCCTCAAAACCTACATCACCAAAACACACACATAGAAACACAAAACACACACCTACATTCACGGAGGCTCTCAATAAAAACCTGCCCAAGCATCAGGGACATCCAAAGCATAAATGCAAGCAAACTCCACCCCCCAACACAACCCAAATGACACATAGTCCACAAACTCAGTGTGCCACTCAACCACAGCCCATAAGACATAACAACATACCCAACACTCTAGTCATAGGTGACTCTATAGTCAGGCACACTGATGTTCCACTCACTAGACTAAACAAGGAGAAAGTTACTGTCAGCTGTCTGTCAGGTGCCAGGATCCGCCACATAACATATGCACTCAGGTCACTCCACAATAAGTACAAATATGACACTGTCATTGTCCGTGTTGGTGTGAATGACCTGAGACGTACCTCCCTGGACTACATGAAAAGAGACATGGAGGAGCTCTCCGATCTTGTATCCCAGGCAGGTATGACCCTAACCCTGAGTAGCATCCTGCCATCACCCAGAATGATATCACAGTACAAGAACAAAATTATTGACTTCAACAATTGGCTAAGCTTCTGGTGTCATTTTAAGGGGATCCAGTATTTGTCTGCCTGGGATGACATGATTGACAGTCCACGATGCTTTGCCAGAGATGGCCTGCACCTGTCGCCCTTAGGATTCTGGATACTGGCTAAGATTCTTGCAACCCCTATAGTGCCTTTTTTAGGCAAAGTTCAAATAACAAATTCACCACCATAACAGGTACAAGCAAGCAAAATCTGAGGGTAATGCTACTCAATGCTAGAAGTCTAAACCTCAAAGGACAGAGACCTGGTTCAAAGCTCCAGAGAGCACCCCTGCATTACCAGGCTTCAATTCATACCACACCTTTCGGCCACCTAACCCAGAAAGAAGCACTAAAGGCGGAGGCGTGTCCATATTCATTAAGGATATCCACACCTCCAGGCTAGTTGCACAGCATAATGCATCCGAGATTATCCAAGTGCAACTAACTCTGGGCAAGACCGCAATTCAAATTGTAGCTTGCTACAGACCCCCCACCATGGCCCAGGATTCAGACTCCTCATTTCTTGATACACTGGAAAGTATTAGGGTACAACCCAACACCCTAATAATGGGCGATTTCAACTACCCCACCATTAACTGGGAAAACTACTCATGTACCAACTCTTTTGCTCAACGTTTTCTAGAATTCATAAATTCCAACGCCTTGGATCAACTTATTCACACCCCCACCAGGGGCAGCAATATCCTAGACCTGGTCATTACCAACATGGGAAACCGGTGTTCCACACCAGAGGTCAATTCCTCGTTGGTCAGATCCGACCACAAGCTAATCAGCCTAGACATCCACATCCCACCCCCAGCCCCAATTAGGGAAACTATCGTAAAAAACTTCTCAAAAGCCAACTTCACACTTCTTAAGACAGAAGTGGCAAACTTCATGGCACCCATGCAGACGGACAATATAGGTATGACTGCCGAATCCTACACAAATGCACTTTATAAGCACTTACACGAGTGTATGGATCATGCTATACCTAATAGAACCAAGATGTTATCCTCTAAAAAAAGGAAGCCAGTCTGGTGGACCTCTGCCATAAACAAACTCTACAACAGAAGAAAGAAACTGTTGCAAAAAAGAGTAAAATCCCATGACTGGAGGAACTCCCTGGTCAACCTCAATAAGAAGCTGAGATCCCTCATAAAATCCTCCAAAGCTAGTTACGAAAACAAAATTGCCACTGACTCTAAAGACAAACACAAAGCATTCTATAGCTATGTCAAGAATCTAAATGGGAACACTCAGATCTGCTCTGAGTTACAGCATAATGGCACTAAATATACAGAACCAACTGATAATGCCAACATCCTAGCAGATAGGTTCAGTGCTAACTTTACCCCCCCCCTCTCCCCCTAGAGGGCCAATCTCTATACCCGAAGAATGCAAAGTTCCTATAATCACGGCTGCACAGGTAAAAAAACACACTCTCCAAAGCCAAGAACACAGCATCCATGGGATCTGACAATATCCCAGGCTGCAGTCTACATGAACTACAGAATGAACTGGCAGCCTACCTAAGTACCATGTTCAATCATAGCCTCACCTAAGGCTTTGTACCCACTGAATGGCGCACCGTGACAGTTATCCCACTCCACAAAGGAGGAGCCACGACGGACCTCGGGAACTACCACCCCATTAGCCTGACGAGCCTGGTCTGCAAGGCCATGGAACATATCATCATGGAACTCATAAACAAAGACCTTGGTAATCTCCAAACTCTGGACCCTACACAGTTTGGAGTTGTAAAAGGCAGATCATGTCTCCTAAACCTGATTGACTTCTTTGAAGCAGTCACCAAAGCCATAGATCAGGGTAAAATGGTTCACACAGCTTATCTAGATCTCGCCAAGGCTTTCGACACCATCCTCCACTCTGGAATTATAGATAAGCTCACTAAACTAGGTATAAATCCCTATGTCACAAGATGGGTTGCCAACTGGCTCATGGACAGAACCCACACTGTGAAAGTAGCGGATTCCAAATCCGACATTAGACCAGTGACAAGTGGAGTACCACACGGTTCAGTCCTGGGTCCTCTCCTGTTTGGTATCTACTTCTCTGAAATGCAGGCCAACACAGAAGGTCTTTGGCTAACAAAGTTTGCAGATGACTGCAAACTAGGAGCCATAATCGAAACTCCTAACGATGTGGACAAACTACAAAAGGGCCTCAATGAGACAGATACCTGGTGTCAAAGCCATGGCCTGAAGCTCAATGCCAAAAAGTGTATTGTCATCCCCTTTGGTAAAAACTCTGTACCCATGAACTACCACATAGCTGGTAGTCTACTTAATGCCGAAAATGTGATGAGACCTTGGGACACAGGTGGACAGTAGTCTCTCCTTTGATAATCACATCGCCACAGTGGTCAGGAAATCCTTCTGCGTGGCTCATCTCATCACAAAAGGATTCTCATCCAGAAAAAGAGGTCATTGTTCCCTCTACTCATCACTCATTAGACCCATTATAGAGTACAACGCCTTTTGGTATTTACCTCACAAGACATCTAGAACAACTGGAAAGACCACAGAAATACCTCACAAAGAGGATTACTGGCCTCAAACATATGCCCTATGCAGACCATCTCAAAAAACTACAGCTTTACTCCATCGCATATCGCCTACTCAGGGGCGATCTCTGTCTAACATACAAAGCTATGTCAAACCCAGAGCTGTTGGACATGCTCCACTTAAAGAAATCCCAATCCCTCTGAGCTACACGCTCTAGGGACCTTAACCTTGTCACCACAATAAACAGAACATGCGAGAGGGATAGATTCCTGTCCCAGAGACCTCCCATCCTCTGGAACAGACTACCTATCTATGTCAAACAGAGCTCCTCATTATCACTCTTCAAGAAAAATCTTGACGATTGGATGGGAAATGGGAAATTCACCCCGGGGATCACTTCTGTGGCTCTGCTCGACAGGGGCACAGGAAAATAATTTTCTTGGGTGGCGAAAGCCAGGGTACATTTTTTGGCTAGGCTTGTATGGGCCCTAGGGCTGATCGCCTAGTACCTACCTATGAACCTATGAACAAGTGCTGATCACGAATAAGCAAATTCAAGTGCTAAAACTAAGAATCTGTATCTGGACCAAACTAGTTACAGGAAAGGGAGGGGGAAACAAGTGCAAATGCGGGGTTTTAAATCAGAAAGTTGAGAGAGATGGAAAAACTACCCAAACGGCCAATAACTACAATTTCTGGGCCAGAACCACTCCTTATGTGGTAGATAGGTTATCTAGTGCTTACCACTCCCACCGATAATCTAGAAGGCTTTCCTCCAACACAGAAAGCTTGGGGGGGGGTGCTCAGAAGCTTACATACAGTCCTGGATACAGCAAATCTGAATCTGGACTACACTAGTTACAGGAAAGGTATATATATATATATATATATATATATATATATATATATATATATATATATATATATATATATATATATATATATATATATATAAAAGTAGCTAAAACAGCAGTAAAAACAATTCAAATGCAGTGCAAGCTAGCACACTTGAGTATGTAGCAATGTTAGACCAAACAGTTTAAAAAGCAATTAAATTAAAAATGACTAAAAACAAGTGCAGAAGGAGTCTATTAGGTAGAATGAGGTAAAGAGATGGGACTGGGGGGAGTGTCCCAGATCAAATCTACAGTGGGGGCGGGCAACTGCAAAAGCCTCCAAATTTAAACAACACAGGAATAGGGAGGGTGGGTATGGGAAAACCAACACCTTCAGCAGAGATCTGAAAAACTATACAGTGAAGCAAAAATAACAGTGCACAACTCTGAAGTCAGCCATCAATGATATAAAATTAGTCAAATAACAATTACCAGTACACAACTCTGAAGTGCCAGAAAAATATACTCAGCTCTGTGTATATACTCAGACTAACTTGTACTGTATGCTAACATGTCTAATTGTGAAAATGTAAATACGTTTTTGAAATGTCGAGTATTTCCCTGTTTATACAAATGTTTAAAGAACCTGTCAGTGTTTTGATCCATTTCTAACTGGACATGTTTGTGAGTGAGATTCTAAAGTACAAACTGTGGCGAATCAGCTGATCAGTAGGTGACGTCATTAGAATGTTCCTGGTTGCTATGTTATTATTTAAATAGATGAGTGACCAGAAAAAGAACATTTTCAAACATCTGATTGTTATTTTTACAAGTAAGACAGTTGAGACCATTAACCTGGACTATAAAAGAGACTGCTGAAGTCAGTTGAAGAGCAGTTAAGAGCTGCAGTCAGTTACAGTGCTGTGCAGTGGATACCAAAGAAAAATGACTCACCAAAAACTGTAAGCCTGCCTTTGCCTTGCTGTTATGTTTTAAAATAAATCAGGGACAGTATCCTCTAGTTAGATTAGAAAAGTGTAGTTATTTAGATGGAGGTTGTCTAAAATAATGGACTTCTATCCTACAGTTTAATTTTATATTTCTGGTAATTGAATTCTGGTGTTTACTGAAAATTATTGATTTACATTCTTGTAATCATTTTACTTATTATTTTTTTTTCACTTTACATTGTGGCTGGACAATCAGTGTGTTCTTTAGAGATTAGAGAGTATTTATACCTGTTTGATACTACCCAGGTCACCCTGAATGCCTGGCTGATTCTGGTCATAGCTATTATTTATTTTGATATTTCATTTTTAGTAATTGATCACCCTTTGAAGGGCATGTAGACCTGTCTGACTCTGGTGGCTGCATTTCTCATTTGTACTGGGGGGGGGGGGGTGACACAGCTGGAACTCTGTGTCAGGCTTCTCATAAGTGTTTGAGTGTGTAAAATGTAAAGTTATTTTGAGTGTGAGTGAGTCAGAGGTCTTAAACTGGAGCACATTACTCTGAAGTGCATAATAAGGGATTACATTTGGGGCAGACAGAGGTATATAGTCTAGTCCCAGGAAATAGAGCATGTTCCTGTTGTGCTCTTAAAAGAAATTGTGGTATTTTTACTCTTGTGTGCTTTGTGCTCTAGTGTTTTCTGTGACGCTGCCACACTGGTCTCATAGGTGAGGATTGAGGTCCCTTAATTACTGACCTGGGTTTTAAGTGGGGGAGATCACATTACTGGTGGCAGTCCAGTGGTATATTAATTGAATGTCACATTATTGGTGGCAGTCCAGTGAGATATTAACCGGACATCACATTATTGGTGACAGCTGCTATTGGGATATTAACCAGAAGTCACATTATTGTTGGCAGCTTAGTGGGATTTTTAATTGGATTTCAGTAGCTTGTGGGTAGTTGTCATTAAGGTGTGCAGTCCTGACAGCCACAAGGTAAACATTTAGAATTTCAATCCACCACAGTTTTATTTATTTTTCTTAGATAGTCAGGGATAGCAGACAAGGATGTCAGCAGAAGATTTTAGCAAGCTGAGAAAGATCCATTGGCTAAGGATTGTGAAGCCAGATGATTGGTGCATGCTAACCTGACCAAGGAAGCAATGATTTCACCCTTGGCTGCAGCCACAGTTCACACCAGCCATTTGGAGGATATCCAGTTTAGTGTTGGTGATGTGCAGCTTGCTGAGACAGGACAGTCCATATTTTCTTCAGAGGACCTGAGAATCCATCTAAATTTAAGGAGATTGAAACTGGAGGTCAAGGAGTGAATGCAACATCTGGAGGATGAGGAGAGGCAGTGTTGATATGAACCAGAGATTGAAGAGAATGCATCTGAAACTGGAGGTCAAGGAGTGAATGCAGCGTCTGGAGGACGAGGAGAGGCAGTGCTGATATGAACTGGAGACTGCATCTGGAGACCCAATGTTTGGAGACTGAGGAGAAGCAGCACCAATATGAACTGCAGACTAAACGGCTGGAGACCAAAGACAGACTGAGGCATTTAGAAGCCAAGGAGAATGAGAGACAGTACTGGCATGAAGTAGAGCTTCTTACCCTTCAAGAGAGTCAAGGAGGTAATGGCGAAGGGAATAACAGGACCCCAGAAGCTGTAAATGTCAGTAAACTTTTTCTTCACTACAGGGATGGGGATGACTTTGATAGTTTTATTCATATTTTAGAGAGGGTATGTAA
Organism: Protopterus annectens; assembly: GCF_019279795.1. Lineage (NCBI taxonomy): Eukaryota > Metazoa > Chordata > Ceratodontiformes > Protopteridae > Protopterus > Protopterus annectens. Next base: position 236,832,252 of record NC_056742.1, read on the forward strand.
ATAATATGATGTTGACCATGAGCTCTGGGTTCGGCTCCTGACTCCCTTACTCCATGGGTAAAGCTGTTCAGGCTGTAGCAAAGTTAAATGATGTAGATTGTTTGAATTATGACAAAATGAAATGTTGCTTGCTTGACTGTTTCAAACTTACACCTGAGGCGTATAACAAAAAGTTTTGTGAACACAGACGCAAGGCAGATGAAAGTGTGCATGATTATATTGCTGACTTAAGTACTTATTTTCACAGATGGGTGATGTCACATCTTTACAAAATATAAGCAAACTGATTAACTGACAAACTACACAGACATACAAGCTTACATCTCAACAGCTTTCTACAAAATGGCAGTCAGGCTCACACATGCTCAGTATTTATACACTTGTGCAAGCTCCTAGAAAGCTTCTTAAAGCTGTACACATATATTGATCTACATCCTCCCACTTAAACAGATTATCTTTAATTAAATGACAGAACAAGACATGCAATAATATATAGACATTAGAAACAAACACAATGTTCAAGTCCAAGTTGTCGTATATCTGTAACATGGTCTGGAAGTATGACTTAATCAGGAAAACACATTTTAACAACTTTTTTATGTAGAAGAATTTTTTTCCCCAAATGGAACCTATCTGCCTTGCAAAGGAACAGCACAAGCCAACCATAAGTCCTTGAAAGCCTGCAAAGTAGCACTCTCATCAACAGCAGAAAAGCTCTGGAGAGCATGGCAATCAAACCTATATTTTAGGCAGCCCAGCTCGAGCTGCCTAATGGTTTGAGCATGTGGGACATGCCCTGATGCCATGGAACTGTCCGGCTTTTATACACTTGTCAGGCTATAACCAATATATCTAAGGCTATTGCAGCACTGATCAATATAATGAACATCTTGCCTTGATTTCCATTCAAAATACTACATTGTTGTGACTGTTTCTCCAAAGGAAATTTCCTCAATAAGACAGTCTGGGGATAATTTGTCTTCATCATCTGAAGCCATTTGGCCTGGGGAATGAATATGAGATGAAACTGCTAGACAGCATTCATCAAAATCAAATTCTTCCTCCTCCCTCAGAATAGAATTCATATAGTCTCTTCTGAGGGAGTGGCATAAGAGATGAAGTAGAAGGAGGTTTGAGGCCTGTAAGGTCCTGTGAAGCTTTCCTCCACTCCTTTTCTTGAGATGTCTGAGATGGAGAATTCTTCCTAATTTTTTGTTTCTTGTTTTTCTTAGGGGGTGATGTTTGCTTTTACAAAATGCATCTGACCACCCAGTGGCCCCTTCAGAAACAAGACTTGGTTCCCTCTTCTCAACTGTATCAGTATGATCAATCATATCGAATGTGTGAGGATCAACCTACCTCAGGCGAGCTCACAACAGTGGGAACCTGAAAAGTGATTGGGCATACTGTGGGTTTCTGCAGTACTTCAGTGGGTATATGTCTGGGTCCGACTAGGAAGACTGTTCAAACCTAGTCCTTTTGAATTCCTGTTTTGAGGCAAACAGATGTCAGATGCTGAGGGTACCACCATTTTGAAATGGGTGAAGTAATTCAAGTGTTGAGTCACTAAATAGGTATTTAGTGAAGAAAAACATGTATGTAGGGTTTTGGGGACAAATGACTGAAAATTTGACAATTCTTATAGTTGTGTTCAGCCCCAAGCCAAAACAAGCACAAACAGAATGTCCTTACAAGGAATCTGCCTACCACAATCACATTTCATTCTCTTAGGTGACACCTAACAGATTTAAACACCAGAGTACAAGAAAAATAAAGAATGGGAGGACTGCGGAAATTCACTGCAAGAAAAAAAGAACTGTAGAGGATGATGCAGGAAGGGGAATAGAGAGAATGAAAAAGGAATTTATGGAAAATGGGTGAAGGAAAAGAAGGCAATGACAACCTCTTAACTGGAAATAGAAGTGGAATGCTGGGATCAGGTGGAAGATCAAGGAGTGGAGAAAAGGGCTATGGCACTAAAATAGGAAAACTGAAATGATGGAAGACAGGTAGGTGACTCTGGATGTCTCAGAATTCTAAATAAGCATACAGGGAAAGGAATGTGTTGGGGACCGAGTGTAAACACCAGAGGAAGGCTTTGGAATACCATGACCATTCCAAAGAAATTCCATTACATGTTGGAATGAGAACTTAGGAAGGATGAGATTACATACTACAATGAGGGATTTTAAGTGATATAAGGCAAGATGGATGTGAATTAGCAGTAGTGGATGGGTGGAAGGCCAGATGAGTTTTCAGCAGGTGTTTATAAGGTGATGGAACAAGTACTGGCCAAAGAAATTGTACCATAGTTAAGCTCTAGAGGAGGAAGGTTCTCGCCAGCATGGAGGGAAATGGTGGGACTGATATGTATCCAAAGGGAAATCAAGAAGGTCAGGTGGCACCAAAACACAAGGCAGATTTATTTGGCACAAAAAGGAAAGAAAGGTTGTAAAGGATAGGCTTAAGGGCAATGGAGTGGGCAATGTCATATTTTAGGGGGTCTACTTCATATGACCAACATGTCACAATGTCGAAATCCATATGGCTGAGACCATATGATCGACATTTGAAATGTTGAACATACAAGCAGACAAAAAAAAACCTAACTTTAACAATGCTAGTAGGGGGGCTCCACCACCCACACCCCCCATAATTTTAATATACCAACTCCGGGATCGCACTACAGTGCGGAAATGGAAATCTTTCCATTCCACACTGTACGGAGATGCCGGTTCCTCATGGTCAACATTTCAAATGCCGATCATATGGTCTCGACCATATGAATGTCGACATTGTGAAATGTCGACCATGTGAAGGGGACCCATTTTAGGTGGAGTACACTGACAGTGAACATGCAAAATATAATGAGGGGGTGAAGTCAACTGAAGCCCAAATGGGCAGCATGCAAAGACATAATGGCAGAGAGTTGATCAGAAAAAGGAAAAATGCAGAATTGATGGAGGAGGCAGAAGAAATGCTGGGACCATGGTTGTAGTTCAGCTGAAACTGGAAATAACATTAGTTGGCAAGGGGGAACTGGACAGTGAACTTAAAGTAGCAAGTTGTACAGGATGGGGAATTCTTAGGGTCTGGGAATCAAGGACTTACAGGAGATGGGATGTTCTTAAGACGATTTACAGAGCATTAAGAAAACATTTAGAGTGCCTCTGGGGCATGGCTAAAGTGTGCAATAATGATTCAGTGGAGAGAGCAGTCAGAAAGCAGGGAGTAATGGGGAAAAAAGCACTGGAAGCAGTCCAAATACGGTACTCATGAGACAGGAGGAAAGGGCTGTTGTGGGAGGTGCATAAGGCTTTGGATGAAACAAGAGAGGATGGCTATGATAAGAACAGCAATGGAAAAAGAAAGCAAAGATTACAGAATGTGGGCTGAAGTCCAGAGGATATGTGGGGAAATGAGAAAAGGTGCAGTGTACGATGCTCAGGGTTTGTTGAAATGCTGTAGTTAAGGGAAGCCAAACACAACTGATCTGTCTGTATCCCAACAGAGTAAGAGTACTGCAGATGGTAGGAAGAGAAAAGCAGGTGACAACCATATGTGGTGGTTTTACCAGGAAGTGAACAGGTTACGGAAGTCAGCAGATGCAGCATCGGAAGAGAAGCACAAGAAGAAAGGTTCTGTAGAAAGTACAGTTTTGTACCTACCATAAATGTAGATGTTCGAGTGCTAATAGAGCTGCAGTCATAACAGATGGGTTTTCCTGCCGTCAGGCGGGTCCTCGGTCAGCCGAATTCCAAAGTCTAGGTCCGGCATCAGTTGTCGTCGCTTCTTCCCTGACGTCAGTGCGACAGGGGTATAAAAGAACCAGCCGATGCCATTTTCTTCAGTTTTTCTTGCCCCAGATGTCAGGTGCCCCCAGAAGGAAGGCAATACATAAATTTATGTAATAATGCAATGCAATATAATCAAAAAACAGTAGTTGCAAGCAAATACACCATAAATGAATACCCCAATCAGGTTGTATGAGGAGGTGTTAGCCATTAGGCCTGTCCCAAGAGGGGAAGGAGGGAGGGAAACCTGGACTGCAGCTGTATTAGCACTCAAACATCTACATTTATGGTAGGTACAAAACTGTACTATGTTCATCGTGCATACAGCTGCAGTCATAACAGATGGGTAGAATCCCAAAGCTAAGAAAGGGGTGGTAGGCACTAGGTGGAACTAGGAGGAGCCAGGATGCCCTGCAAGACTACAGTGGCAAAGCCTGCTCTAGATTTGGAGTATAATGGTAGGTGATAGTGCTTGGAGAAGGTATGCACAGAACTCCAAGTGGCTGCTTCCAAAATATCTTTGGTAGGAACCCCTCTGAGCAAAGCTGCAGCGGTAGCTGTGGCCCTTGTGGAGTGAGATCTCATGCCTGCAGGTACAGTTTTACCATGAAAAGAGTAACAAAAGCGTATGCAGTGGGCTATCCATTTTGAGATTGTCTGTTTGGAAATTGGCTTCCCTTGAGCTCCTGTAGCATAGGACACAAAGAGTTGCTCTGATTTTCTGAAAGGCTTTGTTCTGTCCAAATAATAATGCAGCTGTTTATGGATGTCCACGGAATGTAGTAGTCTCTCCCCTTTGTTTTGAGGATTAGGGTAAAAGGTAGGTAAGTAGATAGCCTGATTCAAACCTACCCTGGATACCACCTTTGGCATAAAGGACGGATTGGTTCGTAAGGAAACTCTGTCCTGATGGAAAATGATGAAAGGCTGCAGAGCCATGAGGGCTTGTAATTCCGATACCCTGTGAGCTGAGGTGATAGCCAGAAGGAAGGCTGTTTTCCAAGACAAATATTGCAGTTCTGTTGAGGCAGCTGGCTCAAAAGGAGGCAAGGTCAGTTTTCTAGAATGAAATTGAGGTCCCAAGCAGGTACTGGTTGTTTCCTTGGGGGTTTTATGTTCTTAGCCCCTCTGAGGAACTGTCTTAAGAGGGGGTGAGAGAATAAAGGAGGATCAGTGTTGTATTCTGCAGAAATGGCTGAGGCATGGATTTTGATGGAGGAGAATGAAAGTCCACTGCTTAGCATTTCAGCTAGATACTGTAATATTTGAGGTAAATTCAGTATTCCAGGATTCTGACCCTTTTTCTCATTCCAGGCACAAAACTGTTTCCATTTTGCGGAGTAAGCTTTTCTAGTAGAAGGCCTTCTGGCCTCCAAAATGGCATCCTGCACCTCCTTGGAGAGTAGGGTCTGTTGTGAAGTTAAGGAATCTTCCATGCGGCCAGATTGAGTGTTTTCAGCTGACTGTGAAGAGTTTTGAAGCTGTGCTGAGTCAGAAGAAGAGGCATTAGAGGTAGGATCCATGGTGGGGAATGCGTCAGGCTTCTCAGGAGTGGGTACCAGTGTTGTCTTGGCTAGTCTGGAGCAATGAGAATCATCTTTGGTCTGTCTGCTCTGGTTTTTAATAGAACTTTGGGCAGCAGAGGAAGAGGTGGAAAGGCATAAACTGTCATTGTTGTCCAACTGAAAGAGAGTGTGTCCACTCTCCAGGCCTGTGGATGAAAGGTTCTTGAGCAGAATTTTGCCAATTGGTGATTTTTGTGGGAGGCAAAGAAATCTATGTCTGGCCTTCCCCATGCTTGAATTATCTCTGTAAAAACTTGAGGATGCAACTTCCATTCATGTGGATCTGTCATATTTCTGCTTAGGTTGTCTGCCAGCGTGTTTTCCTTGCCTGGCAAGTACTGTGCTTGAAGTTCGATTTGTAGTTCCAGAGCCATGTTCCAAAGAGACATGGCCAGTCTGCATAGGGGGTATGAATGGGTTCCTCCCTGTTTGTTTATGTACCACATTACTGTGGTGTTGTCTGTCCTTATCAATAGCTGACCTGGATGCAGAAGGTTTTTGAAAGCTATAATAGCATTTATTACTGCTAGCATTTCCTTTTGATTGATGTGTAGGTGCTTTTCTTTTTGGGACCATTTGCCCTGAATGCACCGATCTGTCATGTGCGCCCCCCCAGGCGTAGTCCGAGGCGTCTGTTGTGATTACTTGATTTGCTTGAGGCTTGCAGAATGGGAGACCTGTGTTTCTTTGGCATGCTTGAGCCCACCACAGAAATTCCTTTTGAAGACATGGAATCAGTGGTATTATTGTTTCCAAACTGTGGCTGTGTTGAGACCATAGGTTTTTCAGGTACCATTGAAGTTTCCTCATATGCAGCTTTGCACATGGGATTAGTAGGATGCAAGATGCCATGAATCCCAGAGCCTGCAGCATTTTCCTTGCAGTCAGCCTGGTGAAATTTGCTAGTTTTCTGAAGTACTGAGTTAGTTGCCCCTGTTTCTCTGGCGTGAGGTAGGCCATCTGGGTGTTGGTGTCCAAGTTAGCACCCAGGAACATTATTGTTTGAGAGGGTAATAGTCTTGATTTCTTTTTGTTGACTGTGTATCCCAGAGAATTCAACAGCATTATTTACAAAAGCCAGATGTTTCAGAAGTATGTGCTTGCTGTCCGCTTGGATCAGGCAGTCATCTAAATATGGGTATATTTGTATCCCTTGAAGGCTGCAGTAGGCAATTACTGATGCCAGGCATTTCGTGAATACTCTGGGTGCAGCAGATAAGCCAAAGGGCAATGCAGAGAATTGATAATGGGTTGAACCTGCAAGACATCTGAGGTATCTTCTGCAATCTTGTTTGATTGGGACATGCAGGTATGCCTCCTTGAGGTCCAATGTTACCAGCCAAGACTCCTTGCCCAGCATGGGAAGAAGCTGCTGTAATGTGAGCATCTTGAATTTTGGCACAAGTAAAAATGTGTTTAGGAAGGATAGGTCCAAAATTGGTCTCCAATCTTTTCCCTTCCTTGGCACCAGGAATAGTCTGGAGTAAAAACCTTGACCTTGTTCTTGTGTAGGTACTTCTTGAATAGCTTTCATGTCCATGAGATCTGAAATTTGTTTTTGTGCCTCTGCCCTTTGATTGTGTGGCAGGTTTGGCATGCCTCTCATTTTTGGAAGGGTGTGAAAATGGAATCTGTAGCCTCTGTCTATAATGTCCAGGATCCATTTGTCTTTGGTGACAATATGCCAATTTTTCGAAAATAATGCCAGTTTTCCGCCTAAAGGTGCTGCCATTTGAGCCTTGCTTGGCATGCAAAGGGGAAAGTCATTGGGTCTGCTTTCTGAATGGCTGTGAACTATCCTCACCACCTCTTTGTGTAGGTGCTTGCCATTGTCTGCCTCTAAACGATCCTTGAGATTGCCCTCTGCCCCTCGGGCGCCTGTATCTACCTCTTTGGGGTCTGTCCATGGCTGGAAAGGACCAATTTTTGGAAGGCCAATTTCTGCCGAAACGTGGAGGTTGTACCTGTAGGAAATCTTTCACTGTTTGCATTGATTTAGCCTTTTCCTCCATTTTCTTTAATACCTCCTCAGCTTTAACACCAAATAATACATATTTTTGCAGAGGGGCATCTAGTAATTTAGCTTTGACATGATCTGGTAAGGCTTGCTCTTTGAGCCAGGCATGTCTACGTATGACTGATCCTGTAACAGCAGCTCTACATGAGGCCTCTAAAGCATCAAAACCACATTGCAAGGTATGTTTACCCACTTGTTCTGCACTATGCATCAAATCCTGCAACTCCTTCAAGTCTGGTTGTTCAGGTTGTGACATTTTGCTTCTCAACTGTGATAACAGAAACTGTTGGTACTTTAACATATGGAACTGGCAGTTTAATGCCCTCATGGTTAAGGTGGCGAGGTGTATACCTTTTCCCCCCACCTTTCTAAAGCTCTGGAATCTCTCTCTGAAGGTAATGGATTTTTAGCAGTGGAGGCCTTAATTCCCTTGGGGCCCTGTGAGATAGTTTCTGGGTCAGCCGCATGGCTTTGTATAGGAATTGGTGTGAGTCAGGAACCCGGTAATACTTGTCAGGCTTGACTGGGGCTGGAGGTAAAGAGTCTGGGTTAAGGCAGGCCTCCGAATACACATCATCTAGAATATCTAAGACAGGAGGTATAGCCAGAGGCCTGTGCTGAGGGAGCAAGAGAAAATCCCTAAGCCTTTTCTTGGAGTCTGAGTACTCTTGGCCTTCCCAGTGGAAGTGTTCCCTCAAGGTATGCAAGGTTTCCCAAAAGAGTAATCCTCAGGGGGGGAGACAGAGGGAATGGACTCCTCTGCATCAGAATCTTCAAAAGGGGAGTATGACTGTTCCTGGTCATCAGAATGCTCTGAAATAATGGAGGCCTGGTCCGAGGAGGGGGATTCTTCCTCCACTCTGGGCCTTTTGTCCGGGGGTTGAGAACCCCTGATAAGAGTAATCAAATCCTCAGCCATTTTGAGCATCTGCTTTTTAGGCATGGGGCCTTGAGAAGGGCCCTGTGGAGCTTGTCGTTTAGTATGCATGGCTGCTTTAGACTTAGTGAAAGCCTTGATGGAAAAAGAAGAGGAAGGCCTGAAGACACCTTGAGAGGTGGCAGACCTGTCTAAACTCTGAGTTTCATCGCCAAGAGTGGCTTCGGTATCGGTAGTCAGGGTGTGGGCCGAAGAGCCTGTGACCTCGGGTACAGTAGACACCGCCAATGAAGTGTCGTCTGTAGTCAGGGGCTGCGTAGGCACCTCACTGAGAACCGGACCACCTGTAGTCGGCCTTGGCGTGGTGTCGGTAGAAGCCGCGGACCTCATATGTCTGTCCTTATCTTTGCGTCTTTTACTCAAAACTGGAGTCGGAGTATCCGACGACATAATGTAATTAAATTTTTTGCCAAAATAGTGTTGGACGAACTCCGCCCGACGCTTAATGGTGCGTCTGATGAATGTAGCACAAAAACGACAGACCGAGACGTCGTGGTCTGGGCCTAAGCAAGGAATGCAGAGGGAATGAAAATCCTTATGCGGTATTTGCTTCCCACATGAAATGCAATTATTAACTTTGTCTGACATCGGTCTGAGGCAAGAAAAGTTTCCCCAACGGGGTACTTAGCTTTTAAGAAGACTTCGGTTGCAAAACATTCATAATCTCAGGAGCTGGCCGACCGTCACTTGCGAACTGCTTCTGCTTCGGGCACCGCGCGGCAAGAAAGACTGAAGAAAATGGTGTCGGCTGGTTCTTTTATACCCCTGTTGCACTGACGTCAGGGAAGAAGCGACAACAACCGACGCCGGACCTAGACTTTGGAATTCGGCCGACCGAGGACCCGCCTGACGGCAGGAAAACCCATCTGTTATGACTGCAGCTGTATGCACGATGAACATCTGTGATTCTCATTTTGGCAGCAGATACAAGACTGGAGATGGATTTTCAAAGTACAAGTAAAATTGCTACTGATGGCAGAAAAGGTAAAAAGTGTTAAAGTGAACAACCAGAAAACTCAATCTACTAGTGGACATTTAGAGAGGGCAATTTCAAGATGAAACTGCAACTTTAAAGGGAGAGACTAGAGCTGAGCAGGTAGAGACAGAAGAGTGATCAAAATGAGAAGGATCGGTAGAAAAGGGATAGGGTACGGCGGTAGTAGCAGAGTGCTGACAATAGCTGACAGACCTGGGGAAAAAAGTAAACTAGTACAGAGGGGAGGTCAAAGAATTGGAAGGGAGCTCAGAAGGGAAGCACAGTTAGTGATGAGGAAACAAAGTGTTACAATTACCTGTGGGAGGCATCTCTAGGGGTGAAGAGGGGACACTTGTCAAGTAACTCTGAAAGACAGGTGAAGGGGAAGAACAAATAAGAGGGGTATACAGATAAGCTTTAACATGGGGGGGTCTTTCACTTAGGCCAAAAATGAGGAAGCAGCAGAGTGAACTGGTTACAAAATGCCACTTGAAAATCAGTTACTTCCTTTTTCTACATGGATATCTTTTCTATTAATAGGTTCATATGTTCATAGGTAGGCTATCTGTCCGAAGGCATTTAAAGCCTAGCCAGAATGTGTTGGCTTTCGCTGCCCCCTTAGATTAGTTCCCTGTGCCTCTGTCCAGCAGAGCCACTGAAGTGATCCCCGGGGTAAACTTTCTGTTTCCCATCCACTCGTCAAGGTTTCTCTTGAGTGTTAGTGAGGAGCTCTGCCTAATGTAGATTGGAATCTTGTTCCAAAGCATGGGAAGTCTCTGGGACGGGAATCTATCTCTCCAGCATGTCCTATTTATTGTTGTGCTGAGGTTTAGAACCCTAGAGAGTATGACTCAAGGGGATATGGTTTTTTTTAGGTGGAGCATGTCCATCAATTCTGGGTTAGACATTGCCTTGTATGTCAGGCAGACATTACCTCTGAGTAGGCGGTATGCAACAGAGTACAGCTGGAGTTTCTTTAGTTGAGCTGCATAGAGCATCTGTTTGAGGCCAGTGATCCTCTTGGTGAGGTACGTCTGTGTTCTTTCCAGCTGCTGCAGGTGTCTTGTAAGGTACATTCCAAATGGGGTGTTGTACTCTATGATGGGTCTGATGAGTGATGAGTAGAGGGGCACAATGACCTCTTTTGATCTGAATGCGAACCCTTTTGTGATTAGGTGGACCACATAGAAGGATTTTCTAACCACTTTGGCAATGTGATTATCAAGGGAGAGATTACTATCTACTTGGGTCCCCAGATCCCTTATTACATCTTCCGTATTTAGGGGACTCACTTATGTGGTAGTTTGTGGGTACTTTGTTTTTTCCAAAGGGGATGACTATGCACTTTTTGGCATTTAGCTTGAGGCCATGATTTTGACACCAGGTATCTGTCTCAGTGAGACCCTTTTGAAGGCGGTGTCAGGTGGAGAGTCAATTATAGCTCCTAATTTGCAGTCGTCTGCGAACTTGGTCAGTCATAGTCCTCCTGTGCTTGCCTGTACCTCTGAGAAGTATATGCCGAACAGGAGGGGTCCTAGGACTGAGCCCTGGGGAATGCCACTTGTAACCGGTTTAGAGTCTAGCTAGCTCCCGCAACTCTTTCCATGTGGGTTCTGTCCATGAGCCAGCTGGCAACCCATCTTGTGATATAGGGGTTTATGTTCAGGCTGGTGAGCTTGTCTATAACACCAGAATGGGGAATGGTGTCGAAGGCCTTTGCGAGGTCTAGGTAGGTTGTGTGGACCACCTTTCCCTTGTCTATAGCCTTGGTAACTGTCTCAAAGAAGTCCACCAGGTTTAGGAGGCATGATCTGCCCTTAAAGATGAACTGTGTAGGGTCCCGTGTTTGGAGGTTCCCAATGTCTCTGTTAATGAGTTCCATGATGATGCGCTCCATAGCCTTGCAAACCAAGCTGGTCAGGCTTATAGGGTGATAGTTCCCGGGGTCTGTTGTGGCTCCACCTTTGTGGAGCAGAATAACTGTTGCTGTGTGCCACTCTGCGGGTACATAGCCTGTGGAGAGGCGGAGTTTGAACAGTGTGTTTAGGTGAGGGGTTAGTTCTTCTTTGAGCTCATGTAGGATGCAGGCTGGGACACCGTCCTGCCCCACTGATGCTGTGTTTTTGGCTTTGGAGAGGGCTGTTTTAGTGTCTGTGATTTCAGGGGCTCTACATTCTTCTGGTATGGTTATGGGCCCTTTTGGTGGTGAAGTTTGCACTGAACCTGTCTGCCAGGATGTTGGCGATATCGGTTGGTTCAGTGTATTTTGTGCCATTCTGCACTAACTCCAAGCAGATCTGAGAATTGCCACTTAGATTCTTGACATAGCTAAAGAATGCCTTGTGGTTATCTTTGGAGTCCTTGGCAATTTTTCTTTCGAAACTAGCCTTGGATGATTTTATGAGGGATCGTAGTTTCTTGCTGATACTGATCAGGGATGTCGTCCCTTCTTGGGATTTTACTCTTTTCTGTACTAGTTTCCTCCTTCTATTGTATAGCTTGTTTATGGCAGTGGTCCACCAGACTGGTTTCCTTTTCTTGGAGGAGTGAGTCTTGGTTTTGCTTGGGACAGCACGATCCATGCATTCTTGTAGTGACACATAGAGTGCATTAGTAAAGGATTTTGCAGCTTGGACAGCGTTATCCTTTAGCATGGGGGCTTTGAAACTTTCCACCTTGGTCTTAAGTAACGTGAAGTTTGCTTTTGAAAAGTTTTCCACGGTGGTTTCCTTGACCAGGGGTGGGGGTGGAATGTGGATGTCCTAGTGATTACTTTATAGTCAGATCTAACCAGCGAGGGGTTGACCACCTGTGTGGAGCACCGGTCACCCATGTTGGTGATGACCAGGTCCAATATGTTGTCCCCTCTGGTGGGTGTGATGACCAGTTAATCCAGGGCATTTGAGTTTATAAATTCTAGGAAATGTTGGGCAAGGGGGTTAGTACTTGAGTAGTTTTCCCAGTTAATGTTTGGGTAACTAAATCACCCAATATTAGGGTGTTTGGTAGGACCTTTATGTTCCAAAAATGTGGAATGGGGGTCCTGGGACATGGTGGGTGATCTGTAGCAAGCTACAATTTGAATTGCAGTTTTGCCCATTGTTATTTGTACGTGGATGATCTCTGAAGCATCGTGCTGTTCCACTAACCTGGAGGTGTGGGTATCCTTGATGAATATGGATAAGCCCCCGCCTTTTGTATTTCGGTCTAGGTTCTGTGGCCGAAATGTATGGTATGAGTTGTAGCCTGGTAGTGCTGGGGTGCTATCTGGAGCTTTAAACCAGGTTTCTGATACTGCACATATATCGATTTTCTCCATACTGAGAAGTCTCTTGAGTGCGTGCATTTTGAGGTTTAGACTTCTGGCATTGAGTAGCATTACTCTCAGTTTTTTGTTACTTGTGCTATTTACAGCGGTGGGTTTGCCTTTTGAGCCTTGCCTAAAAAAGGAACTATGGGGCTGGCAACAGCCTTGGCCAGTATTCGAAAGCCTAAGGGTGACAGGTGCAAGCCATCTCTACTGAAGCAGCGTGGCTTGTCGAGCATATCATTCCAGGTGGACAGACACTGGATCCCCTTTGAATGACACCAGAAGCTCAGCCAATTGTTGAAATTGATAATTAGTGGGGGGGGGGGACAAAGTGTGGACTGCTGTCATAGATTTCCACATATCTAGCATCTGCTACAAAAAAATTAAATAAAGGGGGGGTTGGAGAAGAGGACTACAAGGCACTGAAATTTCATATATATATATATATATATATATATATAGACAGATAGATAGATATGTTTTTAAATGTATAACATTTACCATTTATACTGTGGTTGCAGTGTAAAACAGCTTTTAACAGTATAGTAGTTGGCAACATGGTGGCTTGTAGGATTAAAAGTTTTACATTTTTCCAAAAGGCTTTGGAAGAATTTACTGCATTGCTCAAAACTATCAGGGTAGTGCACAATCCCAAGGTTAAAAGGTCAGTGAAAATGGACATCTTTATGGCTTATGCCTAACAGCTGTACTTGTTCACAAACTTTTCTATTTTGAAGCCATCTTCCAATAAATCCATAAGCATTTTATTTCCTCCCAGTAGGAAACAATAGCAATACATAGTAATAAATAATGACTAGAATCTAGGACAAGATAAGCAAAATGCTCACAAATAGAAAAATATTCATCTGATTAATGGTTCAAAGTAGCAAGAACTGAAGGTAGTATACAGAAATGCCAATTTACATCAGGCATACGGCAACTGAGGTCAGTGGAGCATTATGAAATCAAACAGTACCCACAAAGAGGGACCCTCTAACCACATGAAAATATCTTTAGGTGAACAGAACCTTATTATGATAGTACCATGGAGTCTTCCCCAAAATAAAGATAGCATACAATAATTTCTGCTGCTCAACTCCTAAATATGATCACTGAAAAGTCAAATCAATAAAAAAGACTGCAAAAGGGTGATCTCCAGCTCCCAGAAATCAAAAGAGGTACAAAAATAAAAAGAATCCCATCTACAGTAGAATATACCTTAAACACGAGACAAAAGTGGTTTACATGTGTATATCTAGCAATTTTTATTTAATGAGTTATGTTAAAACAAACATGGGGTTAACATTAGACAAAACAGATACAAGCATAATAATGACAGGTTATTGATAACTGAAGCACTGACTGACATGAGGCATGTTTACTAGCATTTGAAAATACATAATTATAAAATGGTTGCATCAGCAATCAATGCCGGAATAATAAGTGCACCATGCATGGGGATTGCACAGTATGTCAACGTGAAAATGTACTCATAAAATAGTTTCAGGACTTGTAAAATCGGTTTACAGTCTGCCAAACTAATGAGGATCCAAACCTGCCTGTAAGACACTTACTTCATTAAAGACTGCAGCCATTAAATGTAAAAATTCTTGATGATAAGCTTAGATTGACAAACCATTTCGTAAAGGACTAAACATACAGAATAACAATTTTGAGAAAGACAGAAACAATAAACCAAATGAAGTGTATATCAGTTAAAGCAGTAAATTAAAAGTTCAGCACAATAAATATTTCATAAAACACAAATGTATTTTACAGTAAACAAATGACATAATTGAAAATAACATTTTAGGAAAACTCACTGCTACTTTACAAAAATATAGATTAAAGCACTACAATGTCTACCAACAGAATGCACACAATGAATATGAGAGCTGGAAAACATACAACTGAAAATGAACATGTCATGCAAAAAAGAGCATCGTTGGCAAATGAATAATATGCATATTTATGATGCAAAAACTCATTTCAAAGTTCAGGTTTGCCTCAATTATAAAAACTCTAAAAACGTAAAACATTTATATAATTTACCATTATGACAGACATATAGTATTCTATAACAAAACAATCAGGTGACATACAGTAGTGAGTGCTTCAAAGTATACCGCCAGCAGCCATTGTGCATTACAAACAATTTCAGTAAGATCTTAAAAAATGAAAAGTTAATCTGTTTAAAAATAAAAGGGGAAAAAACACAGCTATCACTCCTACTTACATAAAGCGAAAAACAAAAATACAAACATACATTACAAGAAACAACACAGCTGGGAAAGATTAATGGAAAGAAAGGATTTGTCCAAAATCTTCCAAAAGACATTTAGAAAATGTGGCTCCCTGGAATCAATTTGAACTGCAGTGGTTTTACTAAGATTTGTTATAAACAAATGCAATAGAGTGGGAACTGAGAACCCAATGACCTATGCATTTTCCATTATACAAAGAATAAATATCAGGTGCAATTATAATAATTAATAGAACTTGTTAAACAGATCTGCAACTAGTGAATGAAGTTGCAGAACTTGTCCAACAGCTTAATAAAAGGGAAAGAGCTCCTACAATGAAAGAAAGCCTAACAACTGACATGGAAGCAACACCAAGGAAAACAAAGATATGTCCCACATCCTTGAAAACAGATATCTGTTGGGAATTAAATCCATCATTTCATTTTATTTTGGGAGGATTTTAGTTTATAGTAATTATGTACTTGGAAAAGTACCAAAGTCTGGAGACTATACACAAAATGGCATTTAGAAGCTGGCAACACTATCTGCCATGTTATTTACAAAAACTGCCATTCAAGTTTAAGCAATATCAGGATTGAAAAACTACACTGTTAAACATGTTCTGCTTCTGTAAAAACTACTACTGACTTCTCAGGAGGCTTAACGAGAAACATTGTACTATGTTTTTCAAAAAAAAGTGTCAGTACCTGTAGATGCTAAAAATATCGAAAAATTAAGGGGCAGAGACACCAGGTCACAGAGAAATGACTGAATCCATAAATTACCACATATAAAAAACAATCAAGACTGTGCATTTTTTTCAGACAGTGTACTAGGTTTGCCACAGGTCAGGTGCATGAAACTGTTTAGGGGCTGTGCAGAATAATGAAGATTTGAGAAATCCACCACAAAAACTACAGCTGTGTGGGCAACTTGACATAATAGCAAATATCAGAGTATGGTCAGTGCTGCAGTCATCATTGTTGGGGACACCTCCACAGGCTGAGGTCTAACACCTGGAATGACTTTCATGGATGGCAACCCATCCCCCACAGCCAAGCTAATGTCCTTATTTCAGCTGTACTCATATTGCATGTGTACAGCTGGTATGTGCCATTTATATCTCTAGTTATTTCTTGTCCCTCTAAGTCAATGCTAGCCTAGATTTCAGTGTTGAGCACTTTAAACTCCAGAAGGAGTTGTCTGAGACCTAGTGAATCCTGTCTTTTTGGTGACCTGAAAAAAGAAATGAAGAACAAAGGAGAGCAGACATAGCAGTGGTCATGGAAGGATGCAGGTGCCCACTCTGGCTCATTGCACCAAGGGAATGAGGGAGGGAAACAGGGCTGCAACAGTGACAATATTTGAACATCTAATCTCATGGTAGGTTGCCTACATAATTGTTTCATGTTCTTTGTATGGATCACTGTTGCGGTCATCACGGTAGGAAGGATTCCCAAAGCTGCACCACCAGGATTTTACAGAGATAAGATTACTACATGTGAGAAGAAAAGCTTATGCATTTCAAAGCATCAAAGATGAGCTCTAGTCTTGCCTGGACAGCCGCATTCAGCCTGTTGTGTTTTTGGAAGACGCAAACTGAAAACTACATGGCTGCTTCTAAGATGTCCTGGACACAAACCCCTCTCAGGAAAGTAGTAACGGTTGCTCTGTTCTTTGTAGAGTGGGGTTTCATCCTTTCTGCAATGATTTCCCACTGGCTTTCTAGCAAACACTAATGAATTGTGCTACCCATGTAGAGATAACCAGACAATTACTCTGATTTCCTGATGGTCTTGGTTCTGCCAAGATAATACTTCCATTGTTTGTGAACATCCAGAGAGTCCCAAAGTGCTTTCCCCCTTTGTTCCGATACGTAATGAAGAAACAGATGGGCAGCTTGATTGAAGACCAATTCTATAACCTTTGGATACTCACAGAATATAGACTGCTGAGAACAAAATCTGCAGATACATTCCAGATGTACCGTTGCAATTTGCTAAAAAATTCCAAATGGCTTTCAGTGTCTCATAGGGAAACACTTCTAAGTCCCCTCATTTATAAGGTTCAAAAGCATGGTCACTGTCTCCTTCTAAGAGTGAAACAACATTTACAAGACAAACCTTATGAACTCAAAATTACACAAGACAATTTCTCTGTGGTAGGCCCTCCATTTAAAACCACTGTAGGTGAGACAGCCTAGTCTAGAATGAGACCTCCTATCAGGAACCGCCTGCCTACTGACATCAAAAATCTAAAAAACAATTCAGCATTCAAATATGCACTTAAAGAGCATTTCTTTATAGCATCTACCACAACTGCTACAACAACAGTTAGGTTAACATTTACCACCCCATATCATACATAACAGAATAATTTAAGAAACTTTTCTCAGCCTCATAATGTGGCATTTTATACGTGTATATTTTTATGCATGACTGTTCTGCATTTTATTTATATTTTGCCTTGTATTTTTTTCTCTCTCTACTTCTCTCAATGTACTCTGACTGGATTTACTTGATCTTACTCTACCTGCTTTGAACGTATCTTTATGTATTAAATTTTATCACTTACTCATTCTGTGTAGGATATTGTCAGTTAGTAAGATCAGAATGTCTTTTCTGCCTTTTTAGCTTGGGTTGTGGTTGAAAAGGGTCAGCAGACCAGCCTACTTACCTGGTCAATGAATATAAATAAAATACATAAATGAATAGGGGGGGGGGGGTTATTGGGCAGTCACTCTGTCTTTGTGAAACATAAGGCTCTTTGCACATTAAGGCCAGAAGGTCTGATGTCCTCTTAGCAGAGTGGACTGTAATGAAGAATGCTGCTTTCTAGGTCAATAATTTTAGGGTTACATATGCTACCCACGCAGATCAGATCCCAAGCAGAGGCCAAATTTCACCTAGGAGGCCTAAGGTGAAGGATGCCCTGTAGAAATGGTCTTACTGGCATTATAGATGCCAGTGGGTGGTCTGTCAGCAAGCAAGCAGATATTGGAGACAAGTATATTTTCACTCAGGTATAAACTGGGTATGTAGCAAACAATTTACATCAATATTGGAGAACTAGAGACATATCCACTAAGTTTAGGGTGTTCACTCCTTTTTTGGCACCAGATGGAAAAACCCTTGTTGTTTTGCTAGGTCTGATTTCCTTGTACTTGAACTGCCAAACTAACTCAGAATTTTCAGCACACACACAAATAAAGGTGTGCATTAGGTATGGTCATATCCTCCAAGCTGCTAGGTCTAACATGGTTAGGCTGGGGTGTATGTTCACATGCTGAGGCAACAGGAAAGGCATTTCCCTTGTCATCTGAATGAGATGAATAAACCAGCGATACTGTCAACAGAAAGAGGCTATGAGACTCATTCTTGAACTCTCCTCCTTGATCATCTGTATTACCCTGAGCAGCAAGGATATAGAGAGAAAAAGCATTCAGAAATAATCCTGCCACATTCAAGAAGAAGGCTTTCACTGTCGAAGCTAGTTTGTAAGGTACTTTAAAGCAGATTTTTTTTCAGCTGTCTGTTAAATGGAGAAGGAAAATGGTCTAGTTCTGGGGCACTCAAACTGACTGTTAGCTCTAACAACTCCTTGTACAGCATTCATTTGTGTAGACTTGCAGAGTTCTGCTCAACTGATCTGCCATGTAGCTCTCCTGTACTGGCACAGAGGCAACTCTTAGGGATACGTTTGCCTGCAAGGTCTGGTTTCAGGCCTACATGGCTTAGCCTGCAAGAGTGACAAATATGGGTGTCTTGTGCTTTTGTACTGTGTCATGTGGTGTTACATGCAATGATATTCAGGGTCCCAGGTAGACTATAACAACTTTAGGGCATATATGACCTCCATCACCTCCTTGATGTCTATGTGGAGTAATTGTTTCACAGTGTTTCAGGTGCACTACACTTTGAGATCTAAGGACTGGGCTCTCCAGGTTAGATCCAATGCGTCTGTAGTCAGGTTTAGATTACGCAGGTTGCCTGAATGTCACATCCTTGTTTGCTTTCAGCTGTTGTAGGAGCTGCATTACTGATATTCTGACACATTAATATCCTGAAAGGGAGGGGGAGTTTAGAGATTTGGGAGGGAGGAGTCTGGTCTAGTCACAACTGATCCCTGTTGTACATTTGGCCCTGACAGCACCCATTTCCCTTGACTTCATACTGCCATCTTTTCTTTTTCTTTTGTGTGGCCCTTCCATCTTTGGGTTGTTTCCCCTTTACCCATATTTGGAAGGATAATTCTTGCACTTTCCCACGACCGTATAAAAGTTGCTTGATGGCATGTTTCTGGTACTTGAAAATGCAACTCTAACAGTACAATGGAGCTGAAAACATGGGTCGATAAGACGTATATCTTCTTCCGAAAATTTTTCCAGTAATCTACTTTCCCTGACCCTGTCACTGGGAAGTGTGTCATGTCCAACAGTCAGTCTGACTCCCTTTGCAGATTTCCATGACACCCTATAAGGCTCGTGTAGAGGAAAATGTCAAGGCCCTGAACCCTGTAAAGCTGTCTTGCATCTTGAGTGGAAGGTTGGGTATCTGGCTCTTGGGAAGTAGCACCAAAAACATCCAGAAAAGACTTCCTGTACTTGAAGGATAGCTACTGGTTTAGGGCAACCCAGTTTCAGATGTTCCAAAGCCTTCTTCTGGAAGGCTGTGGCCTAATAAATTTACCACTTCAAACATTCCCAAATTAGTGAGGGTGTTTGTGCATGTGTGCCTGTCTGTATCTATACACGCACGCTCGTGTGCATCAAAAAGGCATAATACGTTATTTTGACAAAGGCACAATAGGTGATTTCCTCATGTTCAGAGGCATGAATCTGTTAGATGAGTGCCTTATGACCCTCCCCCACATGCAGTAACATTTACATTATGCAGACTCCCAGATGCCTTACTGTGCTTATAAAATATAAAATGGGGGTAGGTGCAATATACTTTCGGTAACAAAATGTAATTTTTACTCCCTCCACTAAACATTAATACATGCTTTTCTGCTACAGGAAGCACATTATTGTATGGATCTTAAATGTGAATACTTCTTCTTTTGTGACATATATGAATAATTGAGCATTTTCTAGATTTCTACTTTAAAACACCAGAAATTTCTAAGGTTACAAGTAATATGATCAGGAAAACAAATGTATGTCTGAGAGTTATAAATATTTTTTCAAAAAATATTGAATGTATTCAATAAAACTATCAATGTCACTGCATAATTTCCATTACAGCTATTTTGCAGTTACTGTGCAGATTTTTTTCTGCTGATGCGTGAAATACTTTGCTGGAATGGTGAAGTGGCAATGCATTAGT
Organism: Protopterus annectens; assembly: GCF_019279795.1. Classification (NCBI taxonomy): domain Eukaryota; kingdom Metazoa; phylum Chordata; order Ceratodontiformes; family Protopteridae; genus Protopterus; species Protopterus annectens. The sequence goes on from NC_056742.1 coordinate 236,852,421, forward strand.
TTATAACATCAAGTTGCAAATATATCAGGGTGAATCATTTTTTTCTTACTTATTCTGCATTCTTCTAAACAAATCCAGATGTCAATAACAGTGAACACCCGTTTTTCAGTCAGACAAGTTATACTCTGCAAACTTCGTGAGAAAAGGGAAGAGACAACACTAATCAGTGAATGCTACTAAAAACAATGGTACTTTTAGTTGTTGATGTTGTAAAGCTTGTAAATACATAATCAACAGCTGGACTCTAGGGCTGGTCAAATTTTTTTGAGCATTGATGGATATAAATGATCCACAGATATAATTAACCAAATAAACATTGTTGACTCTTGATCAATTTTTTTTATGTCAGGAAGATGGAAAAGGTTGTCTTTCTCCATACAACATGGTTCAAGCATTGTGTAGGGACCAGAAACCTGCCTGTACTTTATAAAACTTTCATTTCCTTATCTTGGAATGAAAGGGAGGAAAAGGCCTACCATTTTTTGTTTTTTTAACTTCTCACATAATTTGTCAAGGACTTTATCTATCCTGCATGACATACCACAGACACACAGAAATCTGTAATCAGGTACTGCTGACAATCTTATATGGGTAATTAGTCCTGGTGATATCAGGAGCTCAGCAACTGCTGTAAAAAACACAGAGGTGCGAAACTGCTTTCCACTGTCTTTACTGCTGTGAGGGAGAGAATTTACACTGGTTCACAGCTGCTTCCAATGTAACCATGGCTTTCATTGCAAAGCAGAGCAATTAGATGTCAATGGTTCAAAGGCAGTAGTCACCTCTTTTGACAAACTTAAATAGGCTGCATCACAGTACTAAAATGCTAAGCTTTAAACTTTAGTACTACTATACATTTTAACATGAGCTAAATGTAGTATCAAAGATGTCTGTGACATTTAGAGAAAAGCCAGAAAATATTTTTCTTGTAATTCTTATGAAGTAACAACACATTTAATAAAGTGTGGAGGGAGGGGACTGTCAATTCATCTTGGACTACAAAAAAGATACATTGAACAAACACCTGCAATTTAGCAACTTTTTTGGTTGCAGCTGTATAACTCTAACATACTGTAAAACAAGCTCTGGCAGACACACACAAATGAGGGTCATTCAAGAAATAGAAAAGTAGTCCTGTTACAGAAGGTATACAAGATAACAGTGGCTGACAATAATTCCATTATATGACAAAGGCATGGGAATACAGCACTACTTCCTTATGTATTGCATGACTCATAAAGCAGACTTGAAATGAATTCTGGGAAAGATAAAGACTTGAAAAAGAAACAAAATCTAATTGATATGAAGTTCCATTTGCAGCCATTTTGTAGAAAACATTAAAATTCTGTAAGAAGCAGTCAGGCAGTCAAACTGATTTTAAGGTGTTAATATAGCAGAAAACAAAGATAGAGTGGAAACAGATTTTTGTTTTAGTTCTAAGGTAGAGTTTTCCTTTAAACAATTGCTATTCAGTGAAAGAGAAGGAAGAACATAATGCTGTGTACAAGGCATTCATGTAAGTGTTAAGGATTTAAAAGATTTTTCTTTTTTTCACATGTTCCACAAATAATGCGGTTTATGTGGCTAATTCTGACTCTTGTTTAGTCTTTTATATACAGAAGGCTGGAACGAAGCTGCAACAAAGAATATTAACTCACTGTTGTTCAATGAAACTTTAAAACTATAATAACTTGAACTGACAGTCATCTGTTACAACTTTAGACGGAAGTCCTTTTTTTGTGTTGGACAGAGTGACACCTAGTGACAGTGGAGGGGTTTGGAATTGACTTTAGATAAGTATTATAACAGCTAAAACTGGCTGCTAATACCCATCCTGGTTTAAATGAACTTCTTAATATAGCACTTGTTTTAAAAGGTATACATTTAAAATGATTGCATTTAACTTAAATGTGTTTACTTAATGTTTGTACTTCATGACTGGCAGCTAAAAAATAATACAGTAATTTTTAACACAACTGACTAATGACTGTGCAGAAATGCTGTTGAAAGTATGCTGCCTGGTAAGTCCTGCTGAACTGGAATGATGAATGCTCTAAATGTTTTATTAAACACGACTATTCCACAGATGGTTTCTATTTGGATTTCTCACCAAGTCTTTTTTATGCAAATTATATATAGCTATTTTTCTTCTCTCTACATGCAGTCACACACAATTTTTTTTCTCAGATATGGAGAATGTGGGCAAGTATTGAACAATTAAATAGCCAAAAGCCTTGAAACACACCCAAAAACATTTTACAAAGCCAAGAAATTGGCTTACAGACTTGGAGGAACAAAGGGGATAGTTTTTTTAAACAAAAACCTTGGGATATGGTTTACTGGTCACAGACCATTTTGCAGACTTGTCTGTGTCCAGATTACCAAATACTAATTTTGTTCAGATTGCTAGCGCCCACTTATTAAGGCTTAGCAACCTTGGAGTTGGTTACATTAATAAAGTGGGTGTTGGAAGTTAATGTGCTTCCACAAATCACATTTTTAACAGTGTTACTTCAAAGTTCTGTTTGGCAGTTTGGTTGCTTCTGTATGGTCTTCACAAAGGCATCTCACAACTAATCAATCTATCTATATCCCTTTGGTACTAATTTGGGTTTTTATACTGTACGAGCACATATATATACCAGCAACACTAATCAATAAATTTACTACTACTACTACTACTACTACCAATAAAAATAAAAGCCAATTTGTTAACCAGGTAGGCCCACTGGACATGGTCCCTTTTCAGGGGTGAGACTGTAGCAATGTCTGGTTGTGTGACTTGGTCAAGGTCACACAATTGGCAAATGAGAGATGAAGAATCAAAATCTGTACCTCAGAAAATACAGCTCAGAACTTTAACACTCTGTGTTAATTGACATATTGAAGCATTCAATGAAAGTAAGAATTAATGGCTAAATAAATCCTTTAGAGTGAGGAATCCCAGCAGTTCTTTTCTTCCACAAATAATAAACCAACTAGTCCTGGTGAAACTATTGAATCAGAGTTAATAGTTACCCAAGTACTATAAGCATTAGCAAATCATTCTAAGACTACTTAGCACACAGGTCTACTGGTAAGACCAAATGTTGTATAAGGATTACACTTTTTCATCTGTTTATCTGAAAACTCTCCTCGTGAATTTAGACAGGCAATTAATAATGCCGAGTTGCTTTTTAAATAGTGATTAAATCCAGCATACAAAATTAGAAAAGCAAAGGCAGCCCTGTTGATTAATACTACTGGCAGATGCTACATAAGCTGTAATACTGAAGTACAGTTGTGCAAGTAAACTTACTATAACCGTACATGTTTTAAAGATCACTACTGCAGTAGCCCAAGCTACTTGGGTTATATCCTACCCAGGATATGACCACCAGCTAGCTTTCAAATCTTTATGGCATGTTCCCTATAACCTAACTGCCAGAGTCTTGAGCAAAAGCTACATAAAGAGGCAGTTTGGGTGTCAAAAGCTTCAGAGCTTTTTTGCCTCAAAAAGGCAGGCTATAGCCCTGAAAGAAAAAATGCTAAGAAAGGTAAAGGCAATAATAAAACACATGTAACTATATACACAAGAGTATATACATCCACACCCTAGCAATATATAGAAATAAAACAAACGAGATGAATGGCAGGGACAACTACTGCCAACAGAGATCTATTACATCTACTATTATGGTAAGTGTAAATAAACAAGTGTACTATGTTTAGCATTAGATCACTGTTACTGTAGCCTATGCTATAAGGGTAGATTACCACAGTGTAGTAACACATAAGGGGGAGGAGGAGGCAGAAAGAATTCAAGAATCCAGGAGCTTATGGAGTATATGGTACTAGCAAAGCTTTTTTGAACCTGGTAAGGGAATCCAGTTTGTAATGCTTTGTAAAAGTATGTACGGAGGACCAAGCTGCTGTCTCTAGTCCACCACTGTCCAGAAAGCCAAAGAAGAAGCCAAAGCCTTGGAAGAATGGACCCAAACACTTCACGGAAGTGTCTTGTTATGGTGAGAATAAAAAAAAAAGAAATAGCATGAGACAACCATCTGGAAATTGCTTTGACACTGGTTGTCCTTTTTTCCTACCATCACAGGAGACATATAGCTTATTGGATTTCATGAAGGCTTTAGTTCTGTCCAGCTAGTATCTGAGATGCATGTGGGCATCCAGTATATGTTGAATTTACAGTCCCCTCAATTATAGGTTCGGAAAAGGATACAGGAAGATCAACAGACTGTCTCAGGGTAAACTCAAAAAAACACTTTAGGTATAAAAGAAGGATTTGTTTTAAAAGAAACACTATATTTGTGGAATATGAGGTAAGGTAAACTCACCATAAGAGCTTGTAATGCAAGATACTCTTCTTGCAGAGGCCCATGCAATGAGTAACAGTTTTCCATGTTAAGAACCTCGGATCAGCCTGATGAGTGGGTTCAAATGGAAGAAGTGTTAGTTAAGATCTCAAAGGAGGAGCTACTTATTTTCTAAATGACAACATATGTAAAACCTCTGTCAAACACTGCTCAACTTGAGAACAGGTAGAAAGGGAAGGGTCTTACAGCAGACAAGCAGAAACAGCCGAAAGATGAATCTTGAAAGATAAGTTAGAAAAGCCACAGGATGACAACATACACAATCAAGAACTAGAGGCATTTGTTTGTGTCTTTTGGCTTTTCCCGGTTAGGGGTCGCCACAGCGGAACTCCGGTCCGCTAATGATTGGTAGTTGATTTTTATGTGCCGAGTTACCAGCCCTGACACACAACCTTCAACGAAGGTACGCCCATTCAAGCATGTCTCCAAGCAGAAGACGCTCTAGCTGAGAATCGAACCGGACAGCATCTTACTGTGAGGCAACAATGCTACCGCAGCACCACCACCGCGGTGTTAGGCCCTAAATGGACCCCAATGTTTAGAAATGCCCCAACTACAAAATCTCTTCCACTTACACATACAAGACTTCTTGTAGCAGGTTTTAGCCACCTTTATTACCTACTGCACATCCTCAAAAAAAGTGCCTAAAGTGAATTAAAACTCTATCATCTAGACAGTCAACTAAAGTGTTTCTAGGCTGGGGTACATTAAATAAGCCCCGTCTTATGCGAGTAAATCCAGTCTGTGAGGAAGCTTGTACAAATTGTCCTTAACCAATTTCAAAGGAAGGAAGAACCACTGCTACCTGATGCAAAAGAGGGTAACCACCATTATCTTTGGAGAGTCCTTCAGGATCCTTAGAAAACCCTGGGCATTAGTAGAAATGGTGAAAAAGCAAGAAACATCCCTGTTCATGAGAAAGCATCTGTCTTCCAGGCCTGTTTGCAAAAGATACTGGAGAAGAATTTATTTAGTTATCCATTTTGAAAGGAGTCAACAGATCTACTTGAGATGTTATTCACAGCTGGATCAAATTCATAGGTTCATAGGTAGGTACTAGGCTATCTGCCCGAAGGCATTTAAGCCTAGCCAGAATGTGTTGGCTTTCGCTGCTCCCCTTAGATTAGTTCCCAGTGCCTCTGTCCAGCAGAGCCACTAAAGTGATCCCCGGGGTAAACTTTCTGTTTCCCATCCACTCATCAAGGTTTCTCTTGAAGAGTGTTAGCGAGGAGCTCTGCCTAATGTAGATTGGCATCTTGTTCCAAAGCATGGGAAGTCTCTGTGACAGGAATCTATCCCTCCAGCACGTCCTATTTATTGTTGTGGTAAGGTTTAGATCCCTAGAGCGTGTGGCTGGAGGGGATAAGTTTTTCTTTAGGTGGAGCATGTCGATCGGTTCTGAGTTGGACATGGATTTATATGTCAGGCAGAGATCACCTCTGAGTAGGCGGTATGCAACTGAGTATAGCTGGAGTTTCTTCAGTCAAGCTGCATAGGGCATCTGTTTGAGGCCAGTGATCCTCTTGGTGAGGTACTTCTGTGGTCTTTCCAGCTGTTGCAGGTGTCTTGTAAGATGCATCCCAAATGGGGCATTGTACTCTATGATGGGTCTGACGAGCGATGAGTAGAGGGGCACAATGATCTCTTTTGATCTGGATGCAAACCTTTTTGTGATAAGGTGCGCCACATAGGAGATTTTTCTAACCACTTTGGCAATGTGATTATCAAAGGAGAGTTTACTATCTACTTGATTCCTCAGATCCCTTATTACGTCTTCCGTATTTAGGGGAATACCACCTATGTGGTAGTTTGTGGGTACTTTGTTTTTTCCAAAGGGGATGACTATGCACTTTTTGGCATTAAGCTTGAGGCCAAGATTTTGACACCAGGTGTCCGTCTCAGTGAGACCCTTTTGGAGAATGTCTGTGTCAGCGGGAGAGTCAATTACAGCCACTAGTTTGCAGTCATCTGCAAACTTGATCAGCCATAGTCCTCGTGTGCTTGCCTGTACTTCTGAGAAGTACATACCGAACAGGAGGGGTCCTAGAACTGATCCTTAGGGAATGCCACTTGTAACCGGTTTAGAGTCAGACCTAGCTCCTGCAACTCTTACCATATGGGTTCTGTTCATGAGCGAGATGGCAACCCATCTTGTGACTTAGGGGTTTATGTTCAGGCTGGTGAGCTTGTCTATAATACCAGAAAGGGAAATGGTGTCAAAGGCCTTTGTGAGGTCTAGGTAGGCTGTGTATACCACCTTTCCCTCAAATATAGCCTTGGTAACTGTTTCAAAGAAGTCCACCAGGTTTAGGAGGCATGATCTGCCCTTAACAAAGCCGAACTGGGTAGGGTCCTGTGTTTGGAGGTTCCCAATGTCTCTGTTAATGAGTTCCATGATGATGCGCTCCATAGCCTTGTAGACCAAGCTAGTCAGGCTTATAGGGCGATAGTTCCCGGGGTCTGTTGTGGCTCCACCTTTGTGGAGTGGAATAACCGTTGCTGTGCACCATTCTATGGGTACATAACCTGTGGAGAGGCTGAGTTTGAACAGTGTGTTTATGTGAGGGGTTAGTTCATCATAGAGCTCATGTAGGATGCAGCCTGGGACTCCGTCCGGTCCCACTGATGCTGTGTTTTTGGTGTTGGAGAGGGCTGTTTTAACCTGAGTGCCTGTGATTTCAGGAGCTCTACATTCTTCTGGTACGGTTATGGGCCCTTTTGGGGGTGAGAGGGGGTTGAAGTTTGCGCTGAACCCGTCTGCCAGGATGTTGGCAATATCGGTTGGTTCAGTGTATTTTGTACCATTCTGCACCAACTCTAAGCAGATCTGAGCATTGCCACTTAGATTCGTGACATAGCTAAAGATTGCCTTGTGGTTATCTTTGGAGTCCTTGGCAATTTTTCTTTTGAAACTCACCTTGTATGATTTTATGAGGTATTGTAGTTTCTTGCTGATACTGATCAGGGATGTCTTCCCTTCTTGGGATTTTACTCTTTTCTGTACTAGTTTTCTCCTTCTATTGCATAGTTTGTTTATGACAGGAGTCCACCAGACTGGTTTCCTTTTCTTGGAGGAGTGAGTCTTGGTTTTGCTTGGGATAGCACGATCCATGCATTCTTGTAGGTGCCCAGAGAATGCATTAATAAAGGATTTTGCAGCTTGGACAATGTTATCCTTTAGCGTGGGGGCTTTGAAACTTTCCACCTCGGTCGTAAGTAAAGTGAAGTTTGCTTTTGAAAAGTTTTTCACGGTTGTTTCCTTGTCCGGGAGTGGGGGCAGAATGTGGATATCCAAAGTGATTTGTTTATGGTCAGATCTAACCAGTGAGGGGTTGACCTCTGGTGTGAAGCACCAGTTGCCCATGTTGATTACCAGGCCCAATATGTTGTCACCTCTGTTGGAAATGGTGACCAGTTGATCCAGGGAGTTTGAGTTTATAAATTCTAGGAAATGTTGGGCAAGGGAGTTAGGACTTGAGTAGTTCTCCCAATTGTTTGGGTAACTGAAATCACCCAATATTAGGGTGTTTGGTAGGACCTTTATATTTCCCAGTGTTTCCAGAAATGCGGAATGGGGGTCCTGGGACATGGTGGGTGATCTGTAGCAAGCTACAATTTGAATTGCAGTGTTGCCCATTGTTAGTTGCAGTGGATGATCTCTGAAGCATCGTGCTGTGCCACTAACCTGGAGGTGTGGGTATCCTTGAGGAATATGGATATGCCCCTGCCTTTTGTATTTCAGTCTGGGTTCTGCATCTGTATATTTTCCATTTGTGAGGGGGGACCTCCATGGTTCTTCCCAGCGTATCTGCTACTACATTTTGCTCTGAAGAAATGTGGCCTGCAGAATGACACCAAGCTGAGTTGCCACCTCTCAGACCATCACTGCAAATCTGCAAGGAGGCTAAAATGCAATACTCCCTTGTATGTTTATATTCCACATCACTGTGCTGTTGTCTGTGATAACATGCAGAGGTCTTGGGGACCAGAGACAATTTAAGGCTTTCAAAGAAATTATATCTGCCAGTATCTATTTGACACTGATGTGCTTTTGTCTGTCATGCTTGTTCCACAGACCTTGCACCTTAACCTGTTTTGATACAGCCTCCCACAGCAAAATCTGAACAGACAAAAGAAGTGGAGTCAGGGATAAGATGATCTGGGCTGAAAGAGATCCACAATACTATCCTTCTCTCAAACCTAAGCACTGGAATATGAAAAAATAAAGGATACTGAGGCTGGGACCAGACTGAGCTGAGGTACCTCTGAATGTTTTTCTCCGGTACTGTCTGGCCAAGGGAATCATAGCAATCACAGAAGTCATGAAATTCATAATCCTGTCAAATTCCTTGTCAGATACCGGAGACTGGATGAAAAAGCTCAAGAATATTTTTTCATACAGTTCAACTTCATCTAGTGGAAGACAGGCTCTTCCTAGGGAAGTATCCAACAGGCACCTCAGAAAAAAACAACTGTTTAAAGAGATGAAAAAAAATTGAAAGTTCACTTGAAACCCAATACTAAGTAGGACTTTCCTGACACTTCTCAGACAATATTTACAACTAGAAAAAGAGTCTGCAAATATAAGCTGGCTGTCCAAAAGTTGACAGATGTGAATGCACTGAAGTCTGCAGTAAGCAATTACTGGAGCCAGACACTTTTGTGCAGTGTATAGACTAAAGGATAAGACTGATAACTGATACTGTGAGCTAGATACAGTAAATCTTAAATGCCTGAAATCTTTGCCAATAGGAATGTGATAGTAAGCATCTTTCAAGTCTAACATTACCATGAAACTGAGTAAATGAATGAGGAAAGACAGTTTGAAGAGAAAACATTTTGAACTTTGGGACCCTGACAAAAAGAATGACAAGGGAAAGGTCTAGGGCTGGTCTTGTAACAGAAAAATCCTTGAATAAAAAACCTGCGTCCATCTAATTTGAGGGCACTAGTTCTACAAACTCCCGAGACATTTGCTGCAAAATTGGGGAAAACAAGAATGTTTGGTTTACAGGACAAGGATGAATACCCTGAAAAGAAGGAAGAAACTCCCTTTGCCATCAGTATTACTGAAGGATGATTTTCAGAATCCATCTGTCTGAAATCTGATGCTACTGAGAAAGACAAAGATCTAGACTGAGGGACAGACTGCCAGGATGGGGAGGGATGTTGACCTGGACAGGCATGTTGTCGGTCTGACATTTTGTACTGTCCTTGGTTTTAGGGGGGTTTAGAGCATCCTTGCATTGTGTTTCTTTTAAACTCCTGCTTGCTAGCACCTTGCTGCTTAAACTTCCTTTTGAAAAAAGGGTGCTGAGTTAGCATTAATTAAATTTAGAAAGGTGGCTTGGAAATTTTTTGACAACCCTTGAATCAATCTCCCCACTTTCATCAAATCTTTTAAGAACATCAGCAGTAGAAGACCCAAACAGAACATCCTTGTCAAGGGAATAATTTAAAATCTCAGTTATAACATCTGCCAATTTTTGAGAATGCAACTAAGCAAATCGTCTCAAAACTGACCCTGTACCAGTAGCTCTGTAGACAGTATCAACAGTATTGTAAGAGCAATTTAATGAGAAGCAGTTAAAATTACACCACTAAGTGAATTCTTTACCTCAGAAGAGGGAAGGTTAAAGTATAGTTGTGTACACTTAACATAAATGTAGATGTTCGAGTGTATTCACTGTTGCAGTCATTACATTTGGGTAATCTACTGGCAGGTTGCCCTCAGTCGGCCTGATTAACAAAGGCTTGGGTCCTGCGTCGGTTGATGTCCCTTCTTCCATGACGTCAGGTCATCAGGGGGTATAAAACATGCAGCCGATGCCATTACATCAGTTTTTCTTGCCCCAGATGTCAGGTCCCCCCAAATGGGGAGCCAAATATTTAAGTAATTAAAAACACAAAAATATACCTCCAAACAAAAGCAAATACAAAAAGGCTCTTAAGCATAGTAAAGGAAAGTAGAGGTATAGTAAAAGAAAAACGGGGTTGGAGGGAGGGTAACCAGGACTGCAACAGTAAATACACTTGAACATCTACATTTATGGTAAGTGTACACAACTGTACTATGTTCTTCGTGTTTCACTGTTGCAGTCATTGCATTTAGGTAGATTCAAAAAGCTATGGTTGGGAGGATGGATTTATACAGCATTAGGACCAGCTTTAAGGCCCTGCGGAACAGCAGAGGCAAAACCAGCTCTGGATTTAGAGAAGAAAGGTAAATGGCAATGTTTGAACAACATATGAACTGAGCTCCAGGTAGCAGCTTCTACAATGTTTCTGGTAGGAACACCTCTGAGAAAGGCTGTAGAAGTAGATGCAGCCATGGTGGAATGAGATCTGATCCCCTGGGGGATAGTTTTACCATGTTGCGTAAAGCAGAAAGAAATACAATGGCTTATCCATTTGGAAATAGTCTGCTTTGAAATAGCCTTTCCCTCTGCCCCTGCAGCAAATGCCACCAATAGTTGTTGAGATATTCTTTGAGATTTTGTCCTGTTTAAGTAAAATCTAAGTTGTCTGTGTACATCCAATGAATGCAGAATCTGTTCCCCCTTGTTCTGTGGATTGGGAAAGAAAGTTGGCAAATGAATGGTCTGATTAAGAGCCACAATGGATACCACCTTAGGCATGAAGAATGGATTGGTCCTGAGAGACACCCTGCCCGCATGAAAAATAATGAAAGGCTCCAGTGCCGTAAGAGCCTGTAGTTTGGAAATCCTTCTAGCTGAAGTGACTGCTAAAAGGAAAGCTGTTTTCCAGGAGAGAAATTTTTAGTCTGCAGTAGCAGCTGGCTCGAAAGGAGGAAGAGTGAGCTTTTCCAATACAAAATTGAGGTCCCAGGCAGGGGTTGGAGCTCTCCTGAGTGGTCTTAAGTTTTTGGCCCCTCTGAGATACTGCTTTAGCAGAGGATGAGTGAAGAGGGGTGATACTGTGTTGTAATGAGCTGAAACGGCTGAGGCATGGATTTTTATAGAAGAAAAGGACAGGCCCTTGTGAAGCATCTCAGTTAAGTATTGTAAAATCTGAGGAATATTGGGCACTGTTGTGCTTATCCCTTGTGATTGATTCCAGACACAGAATCTTTTCCATTTGTCAGCATAACATTTTCTAGTACTAGGACTTCTTGCCTCCAAAATGACATCCATCACAGGTTTGCTGAGGGATGCTAAGGGTGAATTTAGGTGATTAGTCACGCTGCAAGATTCAAAGTTTGGAGCTGAGTGTGCAGAATTTGGTTGTTCTGCTGAGACAGTAAGTAAGGTGTCTGAGGCAGGTGCCACAGTGGAAGGTGTGACACATTGCGCAGGAGTGGGTACCAGTGTTGGCGAGGCCAGTCTGGAGCAATCAAAATCATTTTTGGTTTGTCCTGTTTGACTTTTAGTAGAACTTTGGAGAGCAGAGGCAGAGGGGGAAAGGCATAGACTTATAGTTTTTTTCCAGCTGAATGATAGAGCATCCACTTTCCAGGCTTTTTTGTGCTGAGTTCTTGTGCAGAATTTGTCCAACTGATAGTTCTGGGGTGAGGCAAAAAGATCCATGTCTGGACTCCCCCATTTGCATGTCAACATGCTGAAAATCTGTGGTTCCAGTTTCCATTCGTGTGGGTCCATGAAATTTCTGCTTAGTCCATCTGCCAGAGTATTCAGCTTTCCTGGCAGAAATTGCGGTTGTAGTTGAATTCGATAGGTCAAGGCCATGTTCCACAATGCCATGGCTAGTCCACAAAGGGGGTAGGAGTATGTACCCCCCTGCTTGTTTATGTACCACATAACTGTGGTGTTGTCTGTCTTTATCATTAATTGTCCTGGATGAAAGTAGTCCTTGGAGGCTGTCAGTGCATTCTGTACAGCTAGCATATCTTTTTGATTGATATGAAGGTGCATTTGATTTGGGCTCCATTTGCCCTGAATGCACTTCCCTGCCAGATGAGGCCCCCAAGCATAGTCTGATGCATCTGTAGTTAGGGTTTGGGTGGCAGGGGGTGGAGTGAATGTCAGTCCCTTGTTTTGGTGGCAGGCCTCTGCCCACCATATGAACTCTAGTTGCAGGCAAGGTATGATAGGAATCATTGCTTCCAGGCTGCGACAATGTTGACTCCATAAACTCTTTAAGTACCACTGAAGTTTCCTCCTACGCAGTCTTGCATATGGAATTAGAAGAATGCAGGAGGCCATGAACCCCAAGGCTTGCAGAATTTGTCTTGCAGATAGCAGGGTTTTTGTGGCCACCTGTTTGAAGCAAGTCACCAAATGAATTTGCTTTTATGGCGTAAGGTAAGCCATCTGGGCAGCTGTATTCAAGCTTGTACCCTGGAATGTAATTTTTTGGGGGGGTACCAGTTGTGGTTTCTTTTTCGTTTATGGTGTACCCCAGACAAGTTAGAACCTTTTTTACAAACGCCAGATGTTTTTGAAGAATGTCCCTGTTTTCTGCCTGAATTAGACAATCATCCAGGTATGGATATATTTGAATATTTCTTTGCCTGCAAAATGCAATTACTGGAGCCAGGCACTTTGTGAAGACCCTGGGCACAGTAGATAAGCCAAAGGGCAGTGCAGAGAACTGGTAATGCAAATAGCCTGCTTTGAAGCAGAGGTATCTTCTGCAAGAATCCCTGTTTGGGATATGCAGGTAAGCCTCTTTTAAATCTAGAGTTACCAACCAGGCATCTTTGCCTAGCATAGGAAGTAACTGTTGAAGAGTTAGCATCTTGAATTTTGGAATGCCCAGAAATGTGTTTAGAGTAGACAAGTCCAGAATTCGACGCCATGATTTGTCTTTTCTGGGTACCAGGAAAAGTCTTGAATAGAAACCTTGCCCCTTTTCTTCTGGGACTGGTTGAATAGCTCCCATATTCATGAGAGACAGTACTTGTTTCTGGGCCTCTGCCCACTGATTTGAGGGCAGGTCTGGCCATCCGTTTGGGATTAGCAACGTGTGGAAATTAAATCTGTATCCCTGGGATGCTATATTTAAAACCCATTTGTCCTGGGTTATAAGTTGCCAGTTTCTTACATGAAGTGCCAGTGTTCCCCCCAAAGGCACGGATGAAAGGTAAGTGCTTGGTAAGTGTAGAGGGAAGTCATTGAGACTGCTTACCACAGGGAGGTGCCTTGTTGTTTCCAGATTTGGAGGAAGAGGAGGCACCCCATTGTTTTTTTCTAAAAGCCCCTTGTGACTGAAACCTGGAGCCTTTGGCATGTCTGGGTTCGACTTGAGTGGCTCTCGAAGGAACTGGAAAGGACCAGTTCTTAGTAGGCCAGTGCCTACTAAATCTTGGAGGTTGCACTTGTAAGAAATCTTTCAGTCTGCATAGATTTAGCTTTATCTTCCATCTTTTTAAAACTTCTTCAGCCTTATTACCAAAGAGACGGTCCTGTTGTAAAGGAGCATCCAACACTTTTGCTTTAACATGATCAGGCAGAGTCTGCTCTTTGAGCCAAGCATGCCTTCTTAGCACAGAGCCAGTTACAGCAGCCCTGCAAGAGGCCTCCAAAGAATCAAAACCACATTGCAAAGTATGCTTTCCAACTTGTTCAGCTGAATGCAATAAAATCTTATAAATCCTTATGTTCCACACAGTCAGAAATTAACATAATTTTCTGTTTAAGCAGTCCCATGACATGCTGCTATTTAAGCATATGAAATTGACAGTTTAAAGCCCTGATTGCCAAGGTTGCAGAAGTGTAAACCTTCTTACCCCATCTATCCAGTTCCCTGGAATCTCTGTCAGAAGGGGTAGGATTTTTAGCAGTAGAGGCCTTAATGCCCTTGGGATCCTGAGAAATGGTTTCAGGAACTGCAACAGTATTTTTGAAAAGGAATTTGTGGGAGTCAGGAACCCTGTAGTATCTGTCTGGCTTACAAGGAGCCGGAGGTAGAGAATCAGGAGCCATACTAGATTCTGAAAAAACATCATCAACAATGTCTAGAACTGGCGGTATAGCCAAAGGCCTATGCTGAGGAAAAAGAAGAAAATCCCTAAGTCTCTTTTTAGACTCAGAGAAATCCTGACTTTCCCAGTGGAAATGTTCCCTTAAGGTATGTAAAGTTTCCCCAAAAGAAAAATCCTCAGGGGAAGAAGCAGAAGGAATGGAATCTTCTGCATCTGAGTCCTCATAAGTAGGTATAGACAAATCCTGATCATTAGAAGAGTTAGAAGAAATAGAATCCTGTTCAGAAGATTCATAATCAATGTCTTGCCTAGGCCTCTTAGATGGGGGTGTGTGGCTACCCCTGATCAGATTAATTAAATCTTCAGCCATTTTGATCATTTGTTTTTTAGGCACAGGGGCCTGTACACGTGGCCCAGGCATCGTTTTTTTAGACACAGATTTAGATTTTGGCCTTAGTTATGATGATGGCGTTGGTCTAATATACAAATATGTAGGCCTGAAAACACCCTCAGAAGCGGTGCCTGCTCAGCGGCTCCAGACCCATCTAAGATAGAGACATTCTCAGGTTCCATAATTGAAGTATCTTGCAGCATACCGGACTCCGAATGGGTCTCATTAGAGGTGTGCGGAATCTGAAATAGCGGGTATCAGGGGCTGCAAAAGCATCTCATTGAGTACCAGCGAACTGGCAACTGGCTTAGGAGAAGTGTCATCGTCAGTTTTGGACCTCGACGGCCTGTCTCTGTCTTTTTCTTTGCGTTTTTTAGGTTTTCAGGTAGTCGGATTGCTAACCGGCATTTCTGGATAATTAAAGCATGAGCCAAAATATTTAGAAGCAAAAATATACCAACGTTTAATAGTGCGTTGATTAAATTTAGCACAAAACCGACAGCAAGGTATGTTGTGGTCAGGGCCTAGGCAAGGAATACAGTACAAATGAAAATCCTTATGAGGTATTTGCTTCCCACAAGTAATGCAATTATTAACTTTTACTGACATTGGTAAGGAGCAAGAAAAAGTTTCCCCAACGGAGTACTTAGCTTTTTAGTTGAATACTTCGGTTCTGAAACTCGAAAATGAAAATTTCAGGAGTTGGCCGACTGGCACTTGCGAACTGCTTCTGCGATGTAATGGTGTCGGCTGCATGTTTTATACCCCTGACGACCTGACAGCATGGAAGAAGGGACAGCAACTGAAGCAGGACCCAAGACTTTGTTAATCAGGCCGACTGAGGGCAACCTGCCAGCAGATTACCCAAATGTAATGACTAACAGTGAAACATGAAGAACATCAGTTAAGTTTCTCATGTTCTCAAAAGAAACCAATAAAAATAACACGTGAGCCTGGCAGTTCAAAATTATAAAAGTTAAAGTAGCAGAAGAAAAACGCTTTCTTTTTAAATCAAAAGATTTCCCATTCTTGTCAGAGGGAATGGAGTTAGTGTTAATAATTTATTTAGCAGAAGTTTTAGATACAGACATAACATTAGGATTAGAAAGCAAATATTTATGAGTCTGAGGTACTTGATATTACCTATCAGGCTTTTTAGGAGCAGGAGGTTGACTGTCAGGCATAGTGCATGTTGTTAAAAATATCTTTTAAAACTCAAAAAATAACAGACAGTAGTAGTCTGTAGAATATCCAATTGCAAAAATTCCTAACACTTTTGGTAGGAAATATCAATAAAAAAAAAACATTCCTCCCCATTCCACATTACTTTGACAGAATCAGTGACAAAATGAGAGGGATCTCTTCTTTTTCTATATGAAGTAAATGAAGAAACAGAATTTGAAACATTAAAAGCAGACAGTAATTCCTTATCAAATCCCATCAAGCCTTCCTGGTCCATAAAAGCAGAAACAGTATAAGCAACATTCTCAATTTTTTTTCTTTTCCTGGGAGACTGTCTGGAAAAAGACTGACAGATGGGAAGGACACTATCCTGAAGAACAGACATCCTAGCTTGGCTAGGCAGTAGACTCTCATCCCCAAATCAGACAGGAGTGTCTCTCCTTGCTAGCTAAGGACAATGCTACATCTTCTGAGGACATGTTTAACTCCCAGTCTTTAGTGGCTCCTCAAGAAACTACACCACAGTGACAGATGCACATCAATGACTGGTCCAATGAACCAAGCTTGTCCACAGCACAGCCATCCATCGGCAGCTGAGATAGTGAGGTTAGTCTTTTTCTTTTTCCACACATATGCAAAGTATACCTTTAAAATAACTTTTAAGACAATTTTGAAAGGAAAAAAAAAAGAATAATATATAAAAAATTTAAAGACAGTGCCTCTGGTTGTCTAACACTCAATGGTTCAATATTTGTTAATGGTTCACTTTCTAGTCATAGCTTCAATCACTTTTAGAGAAAAACGTAAAAAAAAATGTAATCTCTAATGAGTAGGGAAACAATTAATATGATGAACAAGTGTCATAAAAATAAATGAGACAAAGCGAGATAACATGTGAATTGATCTCTTCGTCTTGGCTAAATGCAGTACTTAATGCCACAAAATATAAAGCATGTTGGTTATTTTTATATACACATTTAAATTTAATAAAGTAAAAAGCATTGTGTGAAATACATAATTTACTAATATTAATGAGTTCCTGAAAAACTCTTACAGAATCAACATATACAATACAGGTAAATGTTATTTCAGAAATTACATAGTGGAAAAAAGACATCTTCATTTTGCATACATAGCAGCTAAAAATACTTCACAATAAGCATTCCCTACATACTGTCTTTCGTAGTATGTAATCATTTGTTATATTATTTGATCATTACACATACTGGTTAGTGTGCTACAACAACCCATCAGATATAGAAATGCATTCATATTACTGATGCCACCTCATCAACTTGTCAGCACTGTCAAAAGGGATATACACAGGTAAATAAAAACACTGACTGCATGGTCCAAAAAGATGAATCAATGTAGAATGCTGGCTGTAACCGCTTATTATATTTGCTTCCAAAACCAAAAGAAAACTCTGTTCAGCATAATAAGACACTTTAAAAAAAAAAAAAAAAAAAAAAAAACGCAGACTACAAACCAAGTAACAACACTTATTTTGCACTTTCAGTCCAATCAGGAAAAAAAACATTTCATCACAATAACAAATTGTTCATTAAACCTGATTAAATACGCCATTCAATTAACAAATGACCAATTACATTCTCACTTCAACTCACCATTACATTCTGAGCACACAGTGCTTCAATTTTCATAAAATACAGTCTTTAAAAATGATAGTATAATTCTAATGAATGAACTGTATAAACTTAAGACTACAAATTAAAAAACACTTTATAAATTTATAAATATTTCATAAACCAGAAAATGTAACAAATTACCAAAATCACTATTTAATAACTAATTTTTATAATTCAATTGCCTGGTTTGTTTTGTGAGCCATGGGGCTGTTTTGGTCCTAACTCGGGAAGAGTGAAGGGGGGCATGGAGATCTAGGATTTGTAGGAATTTAGTATTAAAGTAAGAAATTGCTTCATCCAGTTTGAGTTGTTTCAGAGGTGACAAGTTACAGGCCTTTAGTTCGTTTTGAAAGCTCTCTGCCTCTCTACCTTATAAGGGTAACAGTGTAGTAATAGGCAACTACCCAAGAGTTAGAGCACCAAATGGATGTTTTGATTGCAATACAAAAAGGAGTACTTTACTTGACTTTCCTGTATTGTGTTTTACTTCTGGGAAAACTGAGCAAGCTATCAATATTTGAATTTATCAGCACATTTATGTCATTAAAAGAATTGCTGTGTAAGAACTTACCATAACCATAGATGTCCTTCTATTCCATGTTGCAGTATTCATAAAGTACAGTTTTGTACCTACCATAAATGTAGATGTTCGAAGATCCACATTGCTGCAGTCCTTACATATGGGTAGTCCGCTGTCCTCGGTAATACCAAAGTATTAGGCTGACGTCGGTCAAGGCGCTTAAAACTGACATCAGGACGTCAGGGTACAAAAGCGTATGACCGACGTCATTTCCTCAGTCTTTTCTTGCCCCAGATGTCAGAAGGCCCTAACAAGAAAGGCCAAAGCCAAAAAACCAGCAAAAACTAACCAACCACCCGTGCACTAACCATATTTACAATATGTACAACACAAACCACACCACCACCTCCAACAACAGATGGGAAGGAGGGAGGGTAAATTGGACTGCAGCAATGTGGATCTTCGGACATCTACATTTATGGTAGGTACAAAACTGTACTATGTTCTTCATCTCACATTGCTGCAATCCTTACATATGGGTAGAATCCCAAAGCAGAGGTAAGGGAGGATGGCAAAACTATAAAGCATTAGGAGCTGCCAAAATGCCCTGTAAAATTGCAGTGGCAAATCCAGCCCTAGATTTAGAGTAAAGTGGAAGGTGGTAATGCTTAGAGAAAGTATGCACTGAACTCCAAGTAGCTGCTTCCAAAATATCTTTAGTAGCCACCCCTTAAAAAGCTGTAGAAGTGGCCTAGTGGAATGAGGCCTAATCCCAGCTGGAATCTCCTTACCATGATGGGAATAACAGAAAGCAATACAAAACCAATCCACTTAGAAATAGTTTGTTTTGAAACAGGTTTGCCCTGAGAACCCAAAGCAAAAGAAACAAACAACTGCTGAGACTGCCTGAACCCTTTAGTTCTGCTCAAATAATATCGCAACTGTCTGTGTATATCCAAAGTGTGCAAAATCCTTTCCCTTTATTTTGGGGGTTTGCATAAAAAGTAGGCAAATGAATAGTTTGGTTTAAAGCCACACTAGAAACCACTTTAGGCATAAAAGAAGGGTTAGTAAGACACCCTATCCTTGTGGAAAATTAAGAAAGGCTCAACTGCCATAAGGGCCTGTAATTCAGAAACCCTTCGCAGAGGTAATGGCCAACAAAAAGCAGTCTTCCATGATAAATATTTCAACTCTGCTGATGCTGCAGGCTCAAAAGGTTGTAGAGTGAGTTTCTCCAACACAAAATTGAGATCCCAAGCAGGAGTAGGAGCTCTACGTGGTGTTCTTATGTTCTTTGCCCCTCTAAGGAATTGCTTAAACAAAGGCTGAGAAAATAATGGTGGGTCACAGTCATAGTGAGCAGAAATTTCTGCAGCATGAACCTTTATAGAGGAGAAGGACAAACCTTTGTCCAATAACTCAGTAAGGTATTGACACTTAAATTAGGTTTAGAAACATCAAAGTCCTTTGCTGTACTCCAAAATAAAAATCTCCTCCATTTATCTTTTCCTTGTACTAGGCCTTCTTGCCTCCAAAATAACATTCAAAACTTGTTGTGGAAGCTGAGACCCTCCAGGGTTTAGAACAGAATATGCCAGGCTGTCAGATGTAGAGAATGAAGTTTGACATTGAGTAAATGACTGTTCTCCTGAGACAGCAGGTGAGGAATCGAAGGCAAAGGCCATGGAGGCTCCTGTACCAGACTTCTCAGTAATGGGTACCAGTGCTGTCGAGGTCAATCTGGAGCTATTAAAATCATGTTTGGCTTGTCCTGTCTGACCTTCAGCAGTACCTTTGGGAGGAGAGGCAGAGGCATACAGCATACACGTGAAGATTGCTCCAAATGAAAGAGAGAGCATCCACTTTCCAAGCTGTGGGATGAAACCTTTTTGTGCAAAACTTTGGCAGCTGGTAATTTAGTGGAGAAGCGAACAGATCTATGTCTGGAGTTCCCCATAACACTGTCAATCTCTGAAATACATGAGGATCGAATTTCCACTGGGATCCATAATTTGTCTGCTCAACACATCTGCTAAGGAGTTCTGTGCTCCTGGCAGAAACCTTGCCTGAAGATTTAGCTGTAAACTGAGAGCAGTCTCCCACAAAATCATTGCTTGTCTGCATAGAGGATAAGAATGTTCCCCTTGCTTGTTGATGTACCACATGACAGTTGTGTTGTCTGTTTGAATCAACACCTGCCCTGGAAGAAGTAAATCCTTGAAAGCTATCAATGCAAATTGGACTGCTAACATCTCCTTCAAGTTGATATGTAGATGTTGAAGTCTGGCAGGCCACGTGTCTTGTACCCATTTTCCATTTAGATGAGCTCCCCAAGCTTTGTCTGAGGCATCTGTCGTTAAATTCTGACTCGCCTCTGGCCGGGTCACACAGAGTCCCTTGTTTAGGTGACATTCCTGAGCCCACCACAAAAATTCCTTTTGAATGCAAGGTATTATCTGAATGACAGTGTCCAAATCTTGGCAGTGCTGTGTCCATACATTCTTGAGATACCACTGTAGCTTCCTCATATGCAGTTTGGCATTGGGAAGTACCAGAATACAAGATGCCATGAACCCCAAGGCTTGAAGGACTGTCCTTGCAGTCAGCCTGGACTGACGACAATTGGTGGAAGTAAAGAGAAAGATTCTTTTGTGTGTCCGGGGTCAAAAAGGCCATCTGGGATGCTGTATTCAGTCTCACACCCAGAAAGCACATGTCCTGAGAGGGTACTAGACTGGACTTTATTTCGTTCACAGAATACCCCAGGCATCTTAACACTGCCATCACATACTGTAAATGATGAAGAAGCTCGTCCTTTTCTTGGGCCAGAATCAGGCAATCGTCCAAATAAGGATAGATTTGTATTCCAAGCTACCACTGGAGCCAGAAAGATAAGCCAAAGGGCAATGCAGAGAACTGATAATGTCCTGCAACTGGGCCTGATAGGAACATGAAGGTAAGCTTCCTTGAGATCCAGAGTCACCATCCAGTGATCTTTGCCCAGCAGAGGTAAAAGCTGTTGTAACATCAACATTTTGAACTTGGGAATGTCCAGATATGTGTTGAGGATAGATAAATCCAAAATTGGTCTCCACGTGTTTCCTTTCTTTGGTACTAGAAACAGGCGAGAATAAAATCCTAGGCCCACTTCTGGCAGAGGGACCCCTATTTGAAGTAGTAGAGAAATTTGTTTGTGAGCCTCTAGTCTTTGCTGAGGAGGAACGTCCGGCATGCCTTTGAAAGGAGGCAAGGTATGGAAATAAAACTTGTAACCCTGGTGTATGATATCCAATACCCATTTGTCTTGGGTAATCAACATCCAATTTTCCTTGAAGAGTGCTAACCTTCCTCCCAAAGGTGCTGCCAGGCAAGAAGGATCTGGCAGCTGAAAAAGTACGTCATTGGGCCTGTTTACGAAAGGACTGGCCCCTGCCCTCACCAAGATTGTGCAGGTGAACTCCCTGTTCTAGGTCTGAAAGAACTCTGAGCTCTGCCCTAGACTGAGAATCATAAGAAGGATCCCTTAGCAGGCCAATTCCTGCTAAACGAGGCTGAACTTGCAAAAATCTTTAACAGCCTGCATAGACTTAGCCTTGTCTTCCATTTTCTTCAAGACTGACTCCACAGGTGAACCAAACAACACATCAGACTGCAAAGGAGCATCCAAAATCCTTGTCTTAACATGGTCAGATAAATTCTGATCCTTCAGCCAGGCGTGCCTGCGAAGAACTGAGCCAGTGGCAGCCACCCTAGGCAGGCCTGCACAGCATCAAAACCACACTGTAATGAATGCTTACCCACCTGTTCAGAGACATGCACCAAATCTTGTAATTCCTTACACTCAATGCCTTCCGCCAGAGCATCCACCTTAGACTTCAATTGAGAAAGAAGAAAGTTTTGATATTTCAACATATGAAACTGGCAATTCAAAGCCCTCATAGCTAAGGTAGAAGATGTATAGACCTTCTTTCCCCATCTATCCAAAGCTCTGGCTTCTTTATCTAGAGGAACCGGATTTTTACAACAGAGGCCTTGACACCCTTAGGTCCCTGACTAATAGTTTCTGGGTCCGCCCTAGGACTCTTATAAAGATATTTATGAGCCTTAGGCACCCTGTAATACCTATCCGGTTTAACAGGAGCAGGAGGCAGAGAATCAGGATTAAGTGAAGCCTCTGCAAACACATCTTCCACAACATCCAGAACAGGGGTATAGCCAAGGGCCTATGCTGGGGTAACAGCAAAATTCCCTAAGCCTTTTCGAGAATCAGAGAAGTCCTGACCTTCCCACTTAAAATGTTCCCTCATAGAATGAAGTGTCTCTGAAAAAGAAAAATCCTCTGGAGGAGAAGCAGAAGGAGTTGAATCATCTGCATCAGAATCAGAATAAGGAGAGTACTCCTGCAAGTCTTCAGCTGAAGACTCTGAAACATCCAAGCCTGCTCAAAACTTCCCAACTCTGGCTCCACCCTAGGCCTCTTATCAGGAGGGCAAAGAACCTCTAATCAGAGTAATCAAATCTTCTGCCATTTTAAGCATGTGCTTCTTAGGCACAGACCCTGCTGAACTAGGAGTGACACCAACAGAAGCTAAAACTGGCCTGCCTCTGGGAGAAGCCTTGGAAACAGAAGGAGAAGGCCTAACCACCCTAGGAAGGGAGGGAGTACAGTAACTTGAGAAGCCCCTTCAGCCTGACCTGCCTCCTGAGAGACCACCTCCTGCAAAATCAAAGTCTCCCCTGAGACTCCAGAGAAGTCTCCGTCGGAACCACGGTTCCACTGAAAACTCTCTCTAAAGACCGTCGGGGGCGACGCGACTCATCTTGCCTGGGTTTAACTGCTTTGTCTTTCGGAGAAGCATATTATAATTGCACCGCTTCCCAAAGACCTGCCTAGCACAATCCAACCTTCGCATTTATTGAACCTAGCACAAAAGCGACACCCAACAATGTGCTCAGGCCCCAAACAAGGAATACACAAAGAATGATAATCCCTATTATCTGTTTCCCACAAGAAATACAGTTATTCACTTTTCTGACATCCGTAAAACACTGAGGCAAGAAAAACCAAAATATTAACTTGGATTTGGTCTGAAACTCCAAATTAAAATTTCGCTGCTTCTGCATCGGACCATGAAATGACGGTCATTTTGTACCCTGGCGTCCTGATGTCAGTTTTAAAGCGCCTTGACGGTTAAGCTTTGACCCAGCCTAATACTTTGGTATTGGGGCACCGAGGACAGCGGACTACCCATATGTAAGGACTGCAGCAATGTGAGATGAAGAACATCCTTAGCCAACGTCAGTTTATGGCCCCCGTGTTCTACGTCGCACATACCCCTGACTGAAGGACTTTGGTATACTGGTCGGATGGCCGGTGCTGCAGGCAGCAACTCCCTTAAGGTTATGAATACTGCAACATGAGAATAAAAGGACATCATTAGATTACATCAATGCCCTTTGTAAATATGCTAAGGAATGCAACAGAGGTTTAAGAATTTTTTGTTCTTCACTGTGAAAAGAGTTATCCGAAATACTAGAGGAGGGAAATGGGAACATTTTCTTGAAAATAGGGAACTTCACTGGCAAATATTATTGAATGCAATATAGGCTTCAGGTATTAATGGCAAGTTACCCCTAAATACAGTACTCACTCAAAGGGAAGCTAGACTATAAAATGAGCTTTTGAATAGTGATTTTGGAAATTGTTACATGTTTTCTAGTCTACAAAATATTTATAAATTTTAATTAGTAGTCAATATAATTATAATGGTTGAATTGTATTAACTTATTTAAAAATATTTTACGAAAATCGAATAGTTCTGTGCTCAAAATGTAGTAATAGTGAACTGGAGTGAGAATGAGATTATTTGTTAACTGAATGGAGTATTTAATCAGGTTTAATGAAAAATTTGTTATTCTGAAGTTCTGTTTTTTTTTTTTTCTGGTTGGAACGAAAGCATTGAAGTGTTGCTATGTTGGTTCACAGTCACTGATTTTTTTTTTGTTTTTGTTTGCAATGCTTTCAAAAACAAACTGTACAAAAGCAGAAAAGTGTTCCATGTTGTAACAACAGCAGGACAGCAAGCGATTACCATTAAAGAAGCAATGCAAATGTATTAACTTCACTCTAGAGAATGGACTTCCAAC